>NW_026728074.1:25000-325000 GCF_030684315.1 Stegostoma tigrinum
TGTCCCAGTGTTTCTGTTTGAGGGGAGGGGGCAGGAGAAATGTTTACTCCAGAGGCTGGGATTCACACACCCATCCCCACTCCCAGACTCTGTTTGTCTCCCTCTGTCTGTGCCCAAGTTTCAGTCTCTCAGAAATCCCCCAGGGAGAGAGAGAGATGGAAATTGATCACATCAAAGCCAATATATTTTGAAACAAAATAACGAGGATCAAAACGAGGTCCCATCACTGACTGACTTCCAAAATCAACCCAATTTCTCAGCACTTTCCCCTGACTTTTAAATCCAGAGAATGGGAACAGATTTCATCTGGATTCGAGGGGCAAATGCTTTCTGACTGCCCCCAGGGTTGATTTTCTGACAGGCTGGGCAATGACTCAGTGGGAGGAGTGACCCCACAGGGCCTGTGTCTCTCCCTCCCTCCGTGTTTAACCTGCCCCCTCAAGCTGGTTCTCTGACATTATGGGGTGGGGGATGTTGAAAAACAAAACCAGTGCCCTCCTCCCCTCGGTCCACTCCCATTCACCGGGCTCAGCCCCCGTGTCCATTCTGTCTGGGATTGGTTCTGATTCTACATTAAATATTAGACGTGGATCTTCCACTGGTGCAGTCACCTCTCTCTCTCTTTCTTTCCTTTCCACCCCTTCCCCTGTCTCCCTCTCTCTCTGTCCCTATCAATGTCTTCATCTCTGTTGAGCTTTCTCTTGCCCGATAATGGCTCAATGCCTCACTCTCTCTCTCTCTTCCCTCTCCATTTGACAGCAGTGCCCTCTCCTGCCTCACATTTGCCACGTGTTCCCTTCTCCCCACTGTGTCTGGGAGGCATGACACTGTCACATTTTGGTGGGTGAGGGGGTGACGAGAGGTGGTGGAGAGGGGCGTGTCTGACTGGGGTGGGGGGGCGCACAGCAAAAGGGAGGGATTTTACACCCCACCCACTATCAGACTGTCAGAAAACTCAGCCTGGGTCCCTTCAGACAGCCTGAGGGTGACATGCTGCCAAAGGGGATACACAGCGAGATCCCACAGACTACAGTATGCAGGACCTCCAATGGATTCCCTTAACGACCTGTTGGAGCCCATCCTCCCACCCCCACAGCGCCCCCACAAGGAGAGGAGCTGACATAGGAATGAAGGACATTCTGCACAGCAGGATCCCACCTGCTGTCCCCTGCAATGCCCTTACCCCACACTGAAGAAGCCTGAACGTTTCTGCATCATTTCCACCCACTTTCGGAAGCCCTCCCTCCTCACCCGCCCCACCACATCTGAATTTGGAAAGTGTAGCCTCGCTACTGTAAAGGGAACGGCTACAGGCTGTCCCCACACAGCAAGATCCCACAGGCTGCAAAGTGCAAAAAGGGGCCTCCCCCACCAGCAAACACTGAAGTCTCCCATTTCAACTTGGAGCTGGGCTCGGCCTAAACACTGGAGTAACCTCCTCTCCCCTATCCCCCCCCACCCCAGATCCTGTACCTATCACCCCCCCCACCACCACACCCACCTCTGCCTCTTTCAGCTGTCTCCCTTTTCCCTCCTGCATCCCCATCCTCCCCTTACCCTACTCAGCTCAGTGAGATCCCACAAGTAGCTCCCTCCACCCCCTCGAGTGTACCTCGAACATAGCACAGTACAGGCCCTTCGGCCCACGATGTTGTGCCAAACGTTTACCCTAAAACCAAGGCCTATCTAACCTCCACCCCTACCTGAGATTGTCATCCACATGCCGATCTAATAGCCACTCAAATGCCCCTAATGAGGCCGACTCCACTATCTGCTCCAGAAATGCATTCCACTCCCCAACCACTCTCCGAGTAAAGAACCTCCCTCTGACGTCTCCCCTATATCTACCGCCACTCACTTTAAAACTATGCCCCATCGTAACAGCTACCTCCACCCTAGGAAAAAGTCTCTGGCTGTCCACACTATCTATATCGCTCATCATTTTGTACACCTCTATCAAGTCAAATCTCATTCTTCTTTGTTCTAAAGAGAAAAGCCCCAGTTCTCCCAACCTTTCCTCTTAAGACCTTCCTTCTGTTCCAGGCAACATCCTGGTAAATCTCCTCTGAATCTTTTCCAATGATTCCACATCTTTCCTGTAATGACGCAACCAGAACGGAACACAATACTCCAGATGTGGCCAAACCATGCTTTTGTACAGCTGCAGCATAAATTCACAGCTCTTGAACGCAATCCCTCTATTAATGAAAGCTAACACACCATATGCCTTCTTAACTACTCTATCCACCTGGGTGGCAGCTCTCAGGGAACTGTGGACATGCACCCCAAGATCCCCCTGCTCCTCCACACCGCCAAGTATCTTTCCATTAACCCTGTACTCTGCTTTCAAATTTGTCCTTCCAAAATAAATCACCTCACACTTTTCAGGGTTATCTTCCATCTGCCATTTCTCTGCCCAGCTCTGCATCCCTTTGTAACCTAGAACAGCCCTCCACACGATCCACACCTCGACCCACCTTCATATCGTCTGCGAACTTAATAATCCACCCTTCCACTCCTTCATCCAAATCATTCACAATCACAAATAGAAGAGGACCCAGAACGGATCCTTGTGGTACACCACTTGTAACTGAGCACCATGTTGAATATTTTCCATCCACGACCACCCTTTGTCTTCTAAGAGTCAGCCAATTCTGAATCCAATCTGCCACATTTCCCCCCATCCCATGTCCCCTTACTTTCTGCATGAGACTACCATGGGGAACCTTATCAAATGCCTTCCTTAAATGTATGCTTCCCAATGTGCTCCCCTGAAATGACACCTGCCAAAATGACCCCTACAATTTTGTGGCATGCAATTTTGAGCCATCCTCATTTCACACTCTCCTCTCTTCCATTTTCTGCCTCCTGCCCAAATCTTCCGTCCAACATGTTTCACTGCCACCACGTTTTGCCCCTTTTTACCTCCCCAGAAATGTGTCCTCCGCTTTTTCCTTCCCATCACAATATTGTGCCCCATCTCCAAATCGTGTGCCTCCCCAAAACAATATTGCACTCCCCCCCCATAAGTAATTTGCCCCGACCTGTCAAATATTGTTCGTCATATTGTTATTTCCCCCATTTCAGTTACTGTCCACAATATTGCCCCCAAAGTTTGCCCTCCATCCCCATTTTGGGACTCCCCTACTTTGCATTCCCTCTGATATTGCCCCCTCAACAAATGTTTGCAACGCCTTTCAAAATGCCCCATCTTGAGTTTTACCCCAGAAATATTTTGTCCCTCACAAAATGTTTCAACTCTCAGTTTGTAATTGCCACCCCCCATAGAGCTCCTCTCCCCTCCCAGTTCCTCCGTGACCACAACTCCACTGTATATAAATGGCCCTCTGCATTTCCTTCTGTGGACAATCCCCCCAACACATCACCAAGTCGTTGCACCCACCCTGGGGGCAGAGGTCACAGGGCATAGGGCGAGAGACTCAGGGGCCTTTTCACTGACTGCCTGACATAACAGCAAGATCCTGGTCCCCAGGCAGACCCTGCCCCCTCATTGAGACAGGTAACCACACACCCCCCCGCTTTCAGTTTAGAGAGAGCAGGCAAGGGTGAAACTCAGGTGGCGCAGGGGCTCAGGGAGGGTGAGGCAAGCGATGGGGAGAGAGGGTCAGAGACAGAGAGGGAGAGAGAGAACCCAAGAGGAGAAAAGAGGCACAGACAGGCCAAGGAAGAGACAAGCTATGGGGAGTAAGAGGTGGAAACACACAGAAGGAGGGAGAGGGGTGAGAGAGAGAGAGAAAGAAAATCCAAGAGAGAAAAGAGGCATAGAGAGACAGAAGAATAGTGAAGTGATGTGGAGAGGGGGACAGATAAAGAAAGAGAGGGAGAGAAGAAAACAGGGACGATCTCACGCCAATAAATATACACCCCTCTCCACTCTGGCACAAGGTCCAAACCCACTCTGGGGAGAGAGACAGAGGGATACAGGCAGACAGAATGACACACCCCCAGGGAGGGAGAGAGATCAATGGGCAGGCAGGCAGATGAACCCAGGGGAGGGAGGGAAAGTGAGAGGGGGGAGAGGGGGAAGGAGAGAGAGACAGAGAAAGATCCCAGGGAGTGAAAAGGTGTAGGACAGAGACAGAGGGAGATGAAAAGACAGGGAGAGAGGAACAGAGGGTCAGATAGAAAGGGACAGAAAGACCCCAGAGAGCGATAGAAGGATAGACAAGCGAGAGAAACACACGGACCGAGAGTGTGAAACTTGAGGCTGGAAAACAGACGACAGACAGAGAAAGATTGAGGAGAGAGACAGAGAAACAGAAAGGGAGAGAGACAGAGGGAGGGGAGAGAGAATGATCTCAGCAAGAGAGACATAATGAGGAAACCCAGGGGCAGAGACAGAGCAAGGGAGTGCCACTGGGAGAGTCAGAAGGGCAGACAGACAGGGCAGAGAGAAATCCCATTGAGAACAAGAAAAAGGGCAGAGAGAAAGAGTGGGAAAGAGGGGGAAAAATAAACTGAGGTTAATTTAAACTCAGTGGGACAGAACACCAGCGCTTCGTCGGAGGCTCACTGATGGTGTTACCTAGAATGGTGACGAAACGTCTGAAACCTAACCTTCCAGCTCAGCGAACAAACTCACATCCAGAAACTCAACCTGAGCTACAAATTTTCTCAAAACTCGCTATAAACTCAGGTAGAGAAACAGAAAGCAACTTAGAGTGAGAGAAAGCCCAGGGATAGAATGGAAAAGGACAGGTAGAGAGGAAGAATCCGAGGGAGAGAACAAGAAAGGACAGAGAGAGAGAGAGAAATCCCAGGGAGAAAATAGGAAAGGATAGAGAGAGAGAGAGAGAGAGAGAGAGAGAGAGAGAGAGAGAGACAGAGAGACAGAGAGACAGAGAGACAGAGAGAAATTGAGTGAAAGAAGAGCAGACAGAGAGATACTATCGAGAGTAGGGAACAGAGAGACAGTGAGGGAGCATGCAGATAGAATGACTGTCAGGCAGGAACAGCAAGATCCCATAGGACAGTGAGAGAGTGAAAGTGCAGAGAGAGTGAATGGGGAAGGCCAGATTTCAGAAAGATAGTACGCTGGAACAGTTCCTGAAAATCCCAGGAAGGGAGCAAGTGATTTGAAGGAAGGATATCAGAGGATCGGGGGAGAGTGGATAGGGGGAGATATGAAGGATGTGGGGGAGATGGGGATTTATAGAAAGCTGTGAGAGAGACAAGAAGCTGGGAATATGGGGACAGAGAGGAAGGCAGTGAAATCTGTGGGATCAGACTGTGCAGCAGCCCCATTTTTGCCCCTTTGCCTCCCCCAAGCCCCAGCCCAGGTCTCACGCCCTTGTGGTCCAAACTCCAGAGACTGCCTGAGCCCCATAATTCATTTCCCCCGTGAGCATGTGAGTGTGTAAGTGAACGACAAGGATACGGGATGGTTTATTGTGATTCTCTCTGTCTCGCTCTCTCTGGTCCCAGCTCCTGCCTGACGATTCCTCACGGCAGAATTGATTCTCTCTGTCTCTGCATCATCCCGAGTTTCAGCTCCCGAATAAAATCTCCTTGGGGGTGGAGGTAAGACAGAGAGAAATGAAAATGAATTATATTTTTTTTAAAAAGCACCAAAAGCACAGCAAAATCGCACCGCTTGCTGTCTTCAGCAATCTGAGACATTCCCCACCCAGCACAGCAAGATCCCACTGCTGAACATGCCTGAACACCCACAATCTCTCACACTCTCCTCACTTCACCCCACCCCGCCCTCCCCACCCAAACATCAGCACAGCTCCTGATTTTAAACCCAGAGAGCGGGGAACAGGAAGATGTCTCAAACTGCCTCAGGACTGTCCCAGTGTTTCTGTTTGAGGGGAAGGGCAGGAGAGATATTTACTCCAGGGCTGGGATTCACACCCCCTCACACATCCCACACCCCCACTCCCAGAATCTGTGTGTCTCACTGTCTACAAGCTTCAGTGTCAGATATCTCCCCGCCTGCCCCAGCACAGAGAGAGAGACAGAGACAGAGATGGTGGGTGGGGGGTGAGTGGGGGAGACAGAGAGAGAGAGAGAGAGAGAGAGAGAGAAATAAACAGACAGAAATTGACCAAATCAAAGCCAAGATATTTTGAAATAAAAACAAACAGAAACAAAGGCAATCCTGCCACTGACTGATCTTCAACATTTCCCCATTTCATCAGCACTTTCCCCTGGGGTTTTGAACCCAGAGAAATGGAAGACATTTCAACTGAGATCAAGGGGCAGATGCTTTCTGACTGCCCCCAGGGTTTATTTCCTGAGAGGCTGGGCAGAGACTCAGTGGTGGGGAGTCACTCCCCGGAGCCTGTGTCTCTGTCCCTCTCCATCTCCCCACTCAGTGTTTAACCTGTCCCCACCAGCTTGTTCTCTGACACTCTGGCGAGGCAGTAAAAAAACACAAAGAAATGACCAATGCTCCCCTCTGCCCACTCCCATTCACCAGGCACAAACCCCATGCCCATTCCACCTGGGATTGGTGCTGTTTCTACATGAAATATTAACGATGAATCTTCCAAAGTGTCCAGTCGCCTGTCTCTCTCCCTCCCCGTCTCTGTCTCTACCCCTATCCATGGATCCATCTCTGTTGACTTTCTCCTCCTCGAGAATCGAGCAATGTCGCTCACTTTCTCCATTTCTTCCAAGTTTCAATAGCAATTCTCTCTCCTGCCTCACGTTTGCCATGTGTTCCCATCTCCCCGCTGTGTCTCGTGGATATTTGCAATGTCAATGTCACATTTTGGAGGTTGAAGGGGTGATGGGAGGTGGGGTGGGTCTCGGCTGAGGTAGTGGGGGTGATAGAGGGACAACACACCCACTCAGTACAGTCATTATCAGGCCATCAGCAGACTCAGCGCAGGGCCCTGTGGATAGCATTGCATCACATGTGAGGGTGACCTGCAGGCTGCAGTGGTGCACAGTAAGATCTCACCGGCAGCTATGTGTGGGACTGCTGAGGGATTCCCTCAACACTTTGTCGGAGCCCGGCCCACCCCCTCCACGGGCTGCAATGTGAAAACAGGCCTCTCCCCCACTGAACCCGCCGGCAAATATTACACTCCCCCATTTCAACTTGGAGCTGGCTCGGACTGAACATGGGAGTTAACCCCTCACCACCACCACCTCCCTAGATCCTGTACCAAGCCCCCCTAAACATGCCCACCTCTACCTGTTTCAGCTGTATTCCTTTTCCCCCCCAACACTCCCATCTTCACACCAACCCCACCCCCACACTCCTCGCTGTGCAGGGTCCCACGCAGAGCAAAATGTGAAAATGGCCACACGTTCATGGAGAAGGTTAAACTCATTCTGAGCACTGGCGTAGAGGGAGTGGGGGTGGGATGTCATACCCTGCAGTTTCTGCACCCTTGTAACGCTGAGCCGTTTCCCTGTCCCGGAGCCTGCAGTGACCCCCACTCCCTCACCCCCACCCCTCCCACATATCAGAATAAGGTCCCAGTCAATGGGAACAATTCCCTCCATTCACCCCCAAAACTCGCAGACAGGCCAAGACGGGCCAAGAGGTGGGATTGGGTCATGGGATAGTGGGGGGAGGTTGTGGGATCCTACTCTTCCTTTCCCACATCCTGGCATCCCCATCCTACCCACCCACCTCTCCATTAAAATGACAAAAATTCCCAGCAGAGTTTCTCCCAGATATTCCAAGATGAAATGCAGACGAGAAAACAGTTTGATGGATGGACAGGAGTATCCAGCTCACCCCTCCCCTCCCCTCCCCTATTGCCTTCAGCTCGCCAATGCACTTCATTCAACTGGTGCCTGTACCTTCCATGTATTGCTTGCTGCCTCATGGCCCCATCTGAAACACAGAAATGACTCACAAAGCTTCATAGGGTTAGGATTCCTGATCTCCCCCCGCCCTCCCCTCTCCCCATCCTCATATACAACACCCAGAAGGAGCTAAAATTGGAATGAACAAGCAACCACACAGCAAGATCCCAACACAGTCTCACTGCATTCCAGTAGAAACACATCACAAACACAGTTAGAAACCAGAGGCTGCAAAGGTTGAGACAGTCATCCCCCTCCCCTCATGTCTGTGTATCTCTCCGACTCATTCTCTCTATCTCAGGCTGCCATCTTATTCAGGTGTTGTGAACAATTTTCTCAGCATTTTAAATATTCAGTGACTGGAGACGCCACCCCCCACCTCCCCCAGCCCTTGTATCTATTCCCCGTCTCCCATACATCCTCCCCACTCCCACTGCCCTCCGATCTCACTCCCATTCCCCCCCTTTCTAAGCTTTTTCACTCTGTCTCCATCTCCCTTTCCCCCCAACACTGTCTCTGAATTATACCTCTGTGTCTGAAATGTTGTCACCCCTGCCATTTAGTAACCCTGACCTGTCACACTGCGGCATTGACTGTCTAAAATGGTGGGACGGTCTGGAGAGAGCGGTGGGAGTGGGGAAGACCTAAACTGAGGAATGGCAATGCAGAGAGGGAAAGGGGGAAGAGATAAAGTAAGAGAGAAAGAAAGAGCCAGAATATGGTTAGAGAGAAAGTGATGAAGATCCCAGCCTGAGGAAGGTGCGTGGAGAAGGAGATGGACAGAGTGAGACAGAGAGACAAAGAAAATGTAATAGCAAAGGCTCTGTAAACAACATTTGGTCACTGGGCATCTTGTTGCAATGTAGGCCACACTGCAGGTAATTTGACACACAGCAAGATCCCACAAGCAGCAGTGTGGCTGCAGACAGATTGTGTGTCTCACTGATGCTGGTTAAGGGCTCAATTCTGGCTCCAGGCTGACAAAGAGAGACCAATCCTGCTATTTACAAAATTTAAAGTACTTCTTTCTTTCTCTGTTTCTCTCCCCTGCACCTCTGATATCTCTCTCTCACTCTCTCTTTCCCACCTCTTTGTGTGTTGCGCTCTCTCTCTCTCCCTTCTAATGCTCTTATCTTTCTGTCTTTGTTCCTTTCTCACTGGTTCCCTCTCCCCTCCCCTTATCTCTGATCTTTTTCTCTCTCGCTCTCCCAGATTTAATCTTGTGCATTGTAATCTTTATCTTTTAAAAAGACGGTGACATTGATATTTGAGGATATTCTGTTTTTCTAAACCGGGGCACTGTTTCCCAGCATTCTGTGCCAGTAATGCTGCAGGTCACTGATACACAGTGTGATCCCACAGGTCACCCCTTCCTGCTCCAAAATGTGCTGAAATCACAATTTCCATTCAGGGAAGAGGCTATCAGTTTCTTCGGGACAAAAATCACCCCCTCCATCCCAGGATGTAATTTGGTGGATGGCACTTTCTAGAACAAAGTGATTGGAGCTGGGCAGTGAAGAGATATTGGAGACCCCGGTTCTCTCCCCCACAACACGCCCCCTCCCCCAGATCCTGTCTCCTATCCCAGCACAGGTACAAAGACACATCTTGTCCCTTTATCCCTTGCTCCCTCCCGCTCACTCTTTTTGTCTACGTCTGTGTTTTTTGTGAAAAAAATCATCTTGTATTGTAAAATATTTCTAACTCCCCCATTTTCAAATAATCACGGGTCATGTTGCTGTGTGTGAGATGTTTCTATTTGTTTGACAAAAAATAACAATGAAAGGAAGCTGCAGAGGATTCAGGAAAGGAGACAGAGAGAACTGTACAAAACGCTAGTGCGGCCTCATTTGGAATATTGCGTACAATTCTGGTTGCCCCATTACAGGAAGGATGTGGAAGCATTGGAAAAGGTGCAGAGGAGATTTACCAGGATGTTGCCTGGTCTGGAGAGCAGGCCCTATGAAAAATGGCTGAGGGACTTGGGTCTGTTCTCATTGGAGAGAAGGAGGCAAAGCAGGGATTTATAGAGACATACAACATGATCAGAGGATTAAATAGGGTGGACAGTGAGTCTTTTTCCGAGGATGATAACTTCAGCTTGTACAAGGGGACATCATGACAAATTGACGGGTGATAAATTTAAGACAGATGTCAGAGGCAGGTTCTTTACTCAGAGAGTGGTAAGGGCATGGAATGCCCTGCCTGCTAATGTAGTGAACTCAGCCACATTAGGGGCATTTAAACTGTCCTTGGATAAGCAAATGGATAATGATGGGATAGTGTAGGGGAAGGGGCTTATATTAGTTCACAGATCGGCACAACACCGAGGGCCGAAGGGCCTGTTCTGCGCTGTATTGTTCTATGTTCTATGAAAGACAGAGATGCCCTCGCAGATACTCAGGGGATTGAGGTAAAATGGCCAAACAATGTTTTATTTATGTGATTATTAATTTTTTTCATCCTGGCCTACACACATCACACATTACTCTGATGTGAGAATGAGTCTGAGGAGAAACTTTCACATTTATGGTTTTAATTTCGTCCTTGGAGAGTCCTGTCTGTCAGACACTCACTGGGAGGAGACTTAATATGTTTGTGTCAAATCTCAAAGCCCCGCTTACTTTAACCCCAGGCTTCAAACTTGTTTTTAAAAGTTACCTGGAGGCTCCTAAAAGAAAACCAGGGCACACCAGAGGAATTCAAACCTTGAGGTAATGAACAAACACAAATTGCATGGGCCCTGCGGTGTGCAGCGTGTTGAACAGGCCTCTGGCCAATGCCTGACCCCCACCCCTCCTCACTCTGGAGGAAACTTGTGTCCAAGGGAAGAATTACTTGTCCCCTTGTAGCTTCAAAATAAATGGATAGAGCAAGAGGGGGAAAATTATTGGAACTGGAAAGGAAGGACATTGTTAAAGAAATCACACAGCACCATTTGATGTCTCTCCTTCACACAAGCCATCCCTCATCAATGCCAGGCTCTGATCAAATTGAGGAAAACTTTGGGAAATTTCAATCCCAGGCCAATGACGCAAGGTTAAAAGGAGGAGATTATCGAGACAGTCACATTGCTGCAGGCCAATGAGGCACAGCAAGATCCCACTGCCAGCAATGTGTCAGGAAAAAGATAAACTCAATCTTTGTGATAGCACGTTGGTTAAATGGTAAATATTTTCTGTATCTCCAGGCACTACCATGATAGATACTTAAGAATGTCAAAAGCCTCTCACTCCCTCCCTCTCCCTTTTCTCCTGCCCCTCTCCCTGTTGCAAGTCTGTCTCTCACTCCCAGTGTCAACGTCACATTCACACATTTTTACTCTGACAACAGAACCAGTCTTTTGTGAGATTTCACATTTACAGTTTTAATTTCCTCCCTGGGGAGTCCTGACACATGTTTGTGTCAAATCCCAAGGCCCTGCTTACTTTAACCCCAGGCTTCTAACCCTGGGGCGCAGCCTGTCCAATAAGCCTCAGGATGATATTCCCCTTTGGAGAAAGCCCTTGTTCTATGTCTTGTGGGCCGCAAACACTTCCCCTTTGCCTCTTCAAAAAATAACTGATCCCTTTGGAGAGAAAAAAAGAGACAGCATTAGTTGAAAGGCAAAGCAGAGACAGTGCAGCAAGATCCTGGGATTTCCTCTCTGTCACATGGACAATCTCTTGGCAACCTCTGAACACAAACATATCGGGTGATGCGTTGAGTTTCCATGCCAGTCCCTTTGTGAAACTTTGAAATGGTGGGTTACCCGATTAAAACAGTCACAGCCTGAAACAGTGACACTAGGACAATTAATACACAGCAAGATCCCACATGCAGCAGTGTACCAACAGCCAGATAATCTGATGTTCTTTCCCCTCCTGTGATGCTGGCTCAGTTTAATTATTTCCTGTAACCCCAGAAACTGACATACAGTTAATTCATAATCTCAAATGCTCTCCCTGGCTCTCCTGTTTTTCCTGCTCTCTCAATTCTTCAAATCTTTCTCTCACTGTCACATTTTATCATGCTGCCCTCCTCCATAACCCACCTTAAACCTCAGGGTCAGAAAGAGATACGACTGATGCTGGCCCCTCATGGGATGCAGTGGGAACAGGCATCAAGCCACTGTTGTCCTCGTCTGGAAGTAATTCTTTTTGAAAGCTTTCCCGGCCCCAGACATTTTGGATCTTCACATTGCAGCTCCCCAAACCAGAAACTCCTGGGGATAAAACAGAAAAGATCAGTTGAAAGGAGGAGCTAGAGCATTTTGCAGTAAAATTACACAACCAGAGGCCAGGCCTATCTACTACCCCACTGCCATGGCATTACAAAACATCACAGCAACATCAAACTACCAAATAAATCATGAGCCGGTAATAAACCAGAGGCTTAAAAGATTAATAAACACACATACACATGCACCATCTCAACCAAACAGGGAGAACTGCTCCAGGGATAATGGGAACTGCAGATGCTGGAGAATTCCAAGATAATAAAATGTGAGGCTGGATGAACACAGCAGGCCAAGCAGCATTTCAGGAGCACAAAAGCTGACGTTTCGGGCCTAGACCCTTCATCAGAGAGGGGGATGGGGAGAGGGAACTGGAATAAATAGGGAAAGAGGGGAAGGCGGACCGAAGATGGAGAGAAAAGAAGATAGGTGGAGAGGAGAGTATAGGTGGGGAGGTAGGGAGGGGTTAGGTCAGTCCAGGGAAGATGGACAGGTCAAGGAGGTGGGATGAGGTTAGTAGGTAGATGGGGGTGCGGCTTGGGGTGGGAGGAAAGGATGGGTGAGAGGAAGAACCGGTTAGGGAGGCAGAGACAGGTTGGACTGGTTTTGGGATGCAGTGGGTGGGGGGGAAGAGCTGGGCTGGTTGTGTGGTGCAGTGGGGGGAGGGGACGAACTGGGCTGGTTTAGGGATGCAGGAGGGGAAAGGGAGATTTTGAAACTGGTGAAGTCCACATTGATACCATATGGCTGCAGGGTTCCCAGGCGGAATATGAGTTGCTGTTCCTGCAACCTTCGGGTGGCATCATTGTGGCAGTGCAGGAGGCCCATGATGGGCATGTCATCTAGAGAATGGGAGGGGGAGTGGAAATGGTTTGCGACTGGGAGGTGCAGTTGTTTGTTGCGAACTGAGCGAAGGTGTTCTGCAAAGCGGTCCCCGAGCCTCCGCTTGGTTTCCCCAATGTAGAGGAAGCCGCACTGGGTACAGTGGATGCAGTATACCACATTGGCAGATGTGGAGGTGAACCTCTGCTTAATGTGGAATGTCATCTTGGGGCCTGGGATAGGGGTGAGGGAGGAGGTGTGGGGGCAAGTGTAGCATTTCCTGTGGTTGCAGGGGAAGATGCCGGGTGTGGTAGGGTTGGAGGGCAGTGTGGAGAGAACAAGGGAGTCACGGAGAGAGTGGTCTCTCCGGAAAGCAGACAAGGGTGGGGATGGAAAAATGTCTTGGGTGGTGGGTTCGGATTGTAAATGGCGGAAGTGTCAGAGCTGCTCCATCTCGCTTTTGTGCTCCTGAGATGCTGCTTGGCCTGCTGTGTTCATCCAGCTCCACACTTTGTTATCTTGGATTCTCCAGCGTCTGCAGTTCCCATTATCACTGATACAATTTCCATCTCACAGTGTCTCAGGATGAATCTGACTCATTCCTCAGTGAATCGTTTGCAATGTGTCGAGGTGGAGACTGCAATGTCCCTCAGTCTGCTCATTAGGAAGGCCTCTGTGTGATAGAGATGGTAATTTCCAGGATTGGAGTCTTTTGTTGGATTTTCCTGGCCATTGACATGTTAATTCTAGGGCAGCAAAGCTTTACCATTCCTTGTTCTTTGAAACCCTTTTTAAAGCCCTGTTAACAAAGTGTGGGGCTGGATGAACACAGCAGGCCAAGCAGCATCAGAGTAGCAATGCAGCTTGAAAATATTTAACATCAGTCTCATAATAGCACCTGAGAGCCTACAGCCCAAGAGACAGGAGCGGAAAGATAGTGGGGATATTTGCTGAGGATCTCTCAAGATTTTCCTGAGTTAGTTTGGCTCCCAGAATCAAACTCTCTTTCTCACTCTCTTCTGCCCCTGTTTCTCCCTGGCCTGCACTACATACAGCCATTTCTACTTGACTTTCAAAACATTGTTTTTTCTCCTCCTCTAGAATACATCAGTAGACTTTGAGAATTTAAAGCGTTGATCACATTTCTGCCCCTCAAACACCCACAATTCCACCTCTCTGCTCCCAATTTGCCACCAGCACAGGACAGCATGGGAGCACTTTAGACAACAAAATGTGAAGCTGGTTGAACACAGCAGGCCAAGCAGCATCTCAGGAGCACAAAAGCTGACGTTTCGGGCCTAGACCCTTCATCGGAGAGGGGGATGGGGAGAGGGAACTGGAATAAATAGGGAGAGAGGGGGAGGCGGACCGAAGAAGGACAAAGGAGAAGATAGGTGGAGAGGAGAGTATAGGTGGGGAGGTGTGGAGGGGAATGGTCAGTCTGGGGAGGACGGACAGGTCAAGGAGGCGGGATGAGGTTAGTAGGTGGTAAATGGAGGTGCGGTTTGAAGTGGGAGGAGGGGATAGATGACAGCAAGAACAGGTTAGGGAGGCGGGGACGAGCTGGGCTGGTTTTGGGATGCAGTGAGGGCGGTGTAGACTTGAAAGCTTGTGAAGTCCACATAGATACAATTGGGCTGCAGGGTTCCCAAGCGGAATATGAGTTGCTGTTCCTGCAGCCTTCGGGAGGCATCATTGTGGCACTGCAGGACGCAGTGATGGACGTGATGGACTTGATGGACATGTTGTCTAAGGAATGGGAGGGGGAGTTAAAGGGGTTCGCGACTGGGAGGTGCAGTTGTTTATTGCGAGCTGAGCGGAGGTGTTCTGCAAAGTGGTCCCCAAGCCTCCCCTTCCCCTGCAACCGCAGAAAGTGCTACACTTGCCCCCACACCTCCTCCCTCACCCCCATCCCAGGCTCCAAGATGACTTTCCACATTAAGCAGATGTTCACCTGCACATCTGCCAATGTAGTATACTGTATCCATTGTACCCGGTGTGGCTTCCTCTACATTGGGGAAACCAAGCGGAGGCGTATCCCCTCCCTACCTCCCCACCTATACTCTCCTCTCCACCTATCTTCTTTTCTCTCCATCTTCGGTCCGCCTCCCCCTCTCTCCCTATTTATTCCAGTTCCCTCTCCCCATCCCCCTCTCTGATGAAGGGTTTAGGCCCGAAACATCAGCTTTTGTGCTCCTGAGATGCTGCTTGGCGTGCAGTGTTCATCCAGCCTCACATTTTATTGTCTTGGTGTCTCAGTAGGTTGGATGTCCGTGTGAATCCTTTCCTACATTCAGACCAGGTGAATGGTTTCTTTCCAGTGTGAAATTTTTGATGTGCGAGTAAATGTCTTGACTGAGTGAATCCCTTTCCACATTCAGGACGGGAGAACAGCTTCTTACCAGTGTCACTGTATTGGTGAAGTTCCAATTGGGATGGGCAAACATTCCCTTTCAGGCACTCCACATTTTCCACAATCTCTTCCTGGTGTGACTGTGCTCGTGCTCTGACATTTTAGGATAAATTCTTGCAGGCCATTGCACATACAGCTTAGGCGTGTTTCTGCCCTGTGTGAATGTCACTGTTACCCGTTCAAAATCCGTTGATAATTAGGTCCAATAAACAGAATGACTGTCAAAGCTGGATGTATTTTCATCTGAATCCTTTAATTATAAATCAACCTTTCCAACAGGAAATAAAAACAGCTATGAGAGAAAGAAAGCAGAATAACACACACATTTTGTAAAATTGAGAGAAATTCACCCCAATACTTGGGGAGAAAAATTATGATCTAAACTGTTGGATTGTCATTAAAACACAACAAAACCGATCAGTGTTTGCACAAACTATAAATGGGAGGCAGAGCTGGACAATGAGGTATGAAAGTAGCATTATATGGGCCTGCAATTCGATTGTTCCCATTCTCTCCCCAGATGTTTTGATCCCTAAGAACAAGTGCAGAAGCAAAATACTGGGAATCTGAAGATAGAAAATGTTGAAATATTCAGCAGGTTAAGCAGCAGCTGAATCGTTCTTTTAATATATTACTGATCAAAACCTTAGGCTGTATGGTCTGCAATTCTCTCCATATACCTCACTGACTCTGTCTCCTTTTCAAGATTGTTCTTTCAGCAGACATCTTTAAAAAGCTCTTTGCTGATTGACTTTATGTTCCTCAGTGATAGTCTTGTGATGTAATATGTCTGTAAAATGCTGGTGAACTTGGGTGATATGTTCATGCCACTTGTGATGTCACTTAGAAACGTATCATTCATCCCTGCACTGTAACAACCCTGAGAAAGAAAGCATCATGTCAGCACCTTCAGCACAGGGGTGGCAGTAATTCATGTGAACACTCTCCCCTGCTCAACAGGATTGACAACATCTGACAGTCTTGCTCTACCTTTGCTTGTCCACATCCAAAAACGGAGCTTTATTGAAAATAAAGACAGTTGGTGCAAATGGATTAAAAGGCCATGTCGAAATAAGTGTAACAAGAACAGTGTAATAAAAACTGATTCGACAATGTTCCTTTAAAATTCCAGTGCTCCCTACAATCTCCCTTCCTTGACAATCACAAAGTGGAAATAGCTGAATCTAGTTGGGATCAATGTTAAACCCATCAGCTTCTTCTCCATCTCCCCTCCAACTTAAACTGCTTCACAAAGAAACAAACTGCCAAGCAGCCCTCATCCCTATCAGATTGCCCAGAGCCTGCAAACTGGTTCTCAGATTGGTAGAAGGAAGGATGAGGAGAAACAAAATTATCTTACTCACAGCAAACACTTAGCCACATTCCAGGGATGGGGGTGACAAAGTTTGGAAATACTCACCAAGACTCCAGAGAAACGACCACAACCAAGAGGAGGAACAAAGTCCCCAACCCAACTCACAGATCTACCTACCAGCTGGCAGCTTCCTGAACCTTCACCCAGCTGCCCGCCACCTCCCTCGGAGTAGAACAGCCCAAGGGGAGTCTCTATGGAACCAGCAGCCAGGGGATTGATGATATCCTGCCTTGTGCTGTGTGGAAAATTGTCCTCACCACCTCACCATTGCAATGTAAATACTGAAATCATTTGCTTGATGGACCTTGGTGGGCATCACTGTTCTGGGCAGATATAGTGCAGTATGGCACCCATCTGTACTGTACCCATTCTCTGAATCTTTTCTTGTTACTCTCTTCTGGTGATTTGCACATTCTGCGGTAGTCTCTGGCTCCCTGTTTATCCTGGTCATTCCTCCCCATTTTCCTGGTCATCATAGCAACACTAGAAAACACGATGAGATAGCACGCACTGCTGATGCTGGAGTCAGAGATAACACGGCGTGGAGCTGGAGGAACACAGCAGGCCAGGCAACATCAGAGAAGCAGGAAAGCTGATGTTTCAGATCAGAACCCTTCTTCAGAAAAATGAAGATGCTGCCTGGCCTGCTGTGTTGGTGCAGCATGGTGGCTCAGTGGTTAGCACTGCTGCCCCATGGTGCCAGGGATCCCATTCCAATTTCACCCTGGGGCGACTGGCTTTGTGGAGTTTCTATGTTCTCCCCTTGTTTGTGTGGGTTTGCTCCAGTTTCTTCCCACAGTCCAAAGATGTGCAGGGTAGATGGATTGGTCCTGCTAAATTGCCCGTAGTGTCCAGGCACGTTTAGGTGAGGTGTGTTCGGCATGGGAAAAGCTAGGGGAGGCACAATGGGATGCTCTTCGGAGGGACAGTGTGGACTTGTTGGGCCGAATGGTCTGTTTCCACACTGTAGGGACTCTATGACCCTGTTATGCTGGACAACATGATACTGTCTGATCTGCTGTGATCTCCAGCATTTGTTGTTTTCAGTACAGACTCCAGCATCTGCAGTAATTGGTCCCTACAGCATGTTAGGCCATGCGGCTCCACATGTCTGTTGCACCAATCAATACCCTGTTCCGGTTTTATCTGCATATCCTTTCATCCCTTCAGCCCTCGGAACGATATGTAACTCCTTCTCGGAAAAAAAATCAAAAGTTCTGGGCTCAGCTGCTTCCTGTTGCAACAAATTCCACAGGTTCCTCACTCTCTGGAGAAAACTCCTCCTCTCGGACAAAATGGTTTACGTCTGCTCCTTTTTTTGTATTTATCTCGCTGATTATGTTTACTCTGCATTCCCGATTACTAATGCCCCATTCACACCTCATCCAGACACTTCTTTTGTGTCTTTATTTCTTCATCACCACTCCCCTTGATTTCGCAACATGAAACCTTTTGTCAGTGAAACTCTCCCGCCCTCTCCCCGCTCATTCGCTTTGTTCACCGTCCCCCTCCCCTTGCTCACCGACCTGAACCTTTCACAGTTTCAGTGTCCACGATACAGAAAAAGGCCCTCGACCCATCGAATCGGTGGAGGTTAAATACAGCCCTCCAGCTATTCAAGTACCGTTTCCAGCACTTTGCCCGTAATAGCATCACAATTCAACAGAAATTTGCTGAAAAACTCAGCACGCCTGGCAGCATCTGCGGAGAGAATAGATCGAAGGAAGGGAAACTCGATCCGAAGCCTGAACTCTGGTTTCTCTGCACAGATGCTGCCAGACCTGCGGAACTTTGTCAACAATTTCTGTTTTGTTTCTGATTTACAGCATCCGTAGTTCTTTTGTGTTTAAATACATTTAGATCGTTCTGGAAATGTTATGATCGTTTCTACCTTGACCAGGCTGCCAGGCAGTGAGGTTCAGATTCCCTCCATTATCTGAATGAAAAAAAATCCTCTCATCTCATCAAAATCTCCCGCCGCTGACCATCAATCCATGTCCCCGATACTGATTCCACCACTAAGCAGAAAGATTTGTTCTTGTTTTCTCTATTTCCCTCATAAATTTATACATCTCAATCATGTTCCCCCCTTAGTCTACAACAAAACGGAAGTTGCTGGAAAAGTTCAGCAGGTCTGGCAGCATCTGGGAAGAAGAGATAGCGTTTCGGGTCCGATGACCCTTCCTCGGTCTGTTCTGCTGGAAAGAAACTAACCCCAGTCTGTGAGGGCTGTATGGTCCCTGCTGACAACATTAGAATCTGTCCTGCTGGGCAGAATGATCTGTCATTACCTCAAAAACTAAACCGTCTTCTGTGAACCGAAACCAGCGCCGAGATTGACCACAGCCCCGCATCCGCCAGAGCTCCCTGAGCCGGCAGCGTGTAACTGGGGATTGGGAGAAAGGGGATGAGAGAGGGTTGGCGATCTGATCTAACACACAGTGAGCTACAGTTCACCTACATTACCGGGAAACCGACAGAGTTCTAAACACTCACCAACTCGACTGCAGGGAAACATTCACCAAGGAAAGGCGGAGCAGAGGCTGTTTCTGGACTGAAAAACACCCTCTACCTGTCAATCACAACATTAGTCCCGCCCACTTCACAGAACTTGCAGTTTCCGGAAACTGAACTCAGACCTGCCCAAAAGCGGGGCAGTCCAAGGCGAGTACCACAGGGAGCCTCGCTGTGCTGTCCCCATTCTCTGACCCCGTTACGTGTCTTTATCCCGCGATTCCCAATCCAGTGACTCCCACTTTTCGCTGTTGACCCTGTATCCCGGTATAACCAACAAATTCCCTCCCCATTCCCCTGGTTATCTTGCAGTGTGTGTGTCAGACTGTGTCCCGCTTTGCTGAGTGTCTCTTGCATTTCACTGTTACTCTTTCAGCTTCGAACCATCAGCAGTGTTTTTTCGTTCTATAATCCTATCACACGGATTAAACATTATTAATAATTCAATTCATTGCTCCATATGTGTTTTATAGTTTCCTTGAAATTGTGTTCAATTTTCGAGGGATTTCTCAACTGGGGGAGGATTTAAATGTAATTGCAATGTAACCTGTTCCTCCGATTCGATCACGGCTGCTGGCACTGATGAAATCCTCACCAAACATCAACGGAAGGAAGGTGTGTGGAAGGTGGAAGACAGACGGAGAACAGATATCACGTGGTCAGTTTAGTTATCGATTTCAATGTTCCTCCAGGCTGGAAAGTGACGAAGTGGCGAAAAAAAAGAGATATGCAACCGGACAGCAGAGTGAGATCGAAAAAAACTTATTCGAAATGATGAAACATTAGGGGGTTGATACCCTGCTAATGGAGATAGATCTATTCTGACTTGTACGGAATTCTCGTTCGAATAACTGGGCACTATTATCGACATCTGATTAAAATATGAACTGGAGCAGAACTACGATTGTAATAAACAGAAATAAAGTCAGTTTGACAAGCGAGTCGCTGACCCTCCAACCCTGGCAACATCCACGTCGATGTTTTCTGAGCCCTTTCAAGTTTCACAACATCCTTCCTATAGCAGTGAGACCAGAACTGCACACCGTTCAGTCACGACGGAATGGCACAATTCTGTTCGGATGCATTATGGTCTTGTGATCTGAACACTCAGCAAAACCACCACAGTTTGAACTGACATATCAAACATGGGGAAAGGCATAGCAGCAAAGTAGTAGACTAATGGTCACTGTTTCAGGTCAATCTCTTCAGAATGAACATTTCCCAGCACCAATATAAACTGCCCATTTTCTGTGCACTGAACATTCCTTCAGCCACTCATCCACAATCACTCCCAGCCTGGACTGGCAAATAAGCATTGTCTTTTGTCATCTACACTTTTCAGGCAGGAGCAGGCTTGGCAGCAGCGCTGGGCTGTGAAGCAACAATCAACTTTATTGAGACAGAGTCAGTAGAAGGTGATCTGCTGTCAGGCAAACTGCAGTGATAAATGCAGACAACAACTTACACTCGAAAACAGTCGTACTGTTCCTGTCAGTGACTAAACAGCAGAGTGTTAAAAAGACTTTTGATAATTTTTGCAGCCTTGATCTTCAAAGTGTCTCTCTTGGGCCTTCATCTTCTGATTTTGGTTGTTCTCCACTGCACAGACACAGATCTATTACACAGGGACATGGTTGCAGGGAGCGCAGGACTGGCAGTTAAACATCCAAGGATTCACAACATATCGAAAAGACAGGGAGGTGGGCGGGAGGGGGGGAGGGGTTGCCTTGTTAGTTAAGAATGGAATTAAATCTACGGCACGAAATGACATAGGGTCAGAAGATGTGGAGTCTGTGTGGGTGGAATTGAGGAACCACAAAGGCAAAGAAAAACTATAATGGGAGTTTTGTACAGAACTCCGAACAGTGATTAGGACCAGGGGAGCAAGATGCACCGAGAAATCGATAGGGCATGTCGGAAAGGCAAGGTCACAGTGATCATGGGGGACTTCAATATGCGGGTGGATTGTCTGAATAATGTTGCTGGTGGATCCAAAGAAAGGAAATTCATGGGATGTTTGCAGGATGGCTTTTTGGAACAGCTTGTGATGGACCCCACAAGGGAGCAGGCTATTCTGGACTTAGTGCTATGTAATGAGCCAGACTTTATAAAAGACCTTAAAGTAAGAGAACACTTAGGAGGCAGCGATCATAATATGGTAGAGTTCAGTCTGCAGTTTGAAAGAGAGAAGGCAAAATCGGATGTAATGTTGTTACAGTTAAATAAAGATAATTATAGGGGCAGGAGAGAGGAATTGACGAAAATCGACTGGAAGCAGAGCCTAGTGGGGAAGATAGTAGAGCAACAATGGCAGGAGTTTCTGGGTGTAATTGAGGACAGAGTACAGAGGTTCATCCCAAAGAAAAGAAAGATTATCCGGGGTGGGATTAGACAGCCATGGCTGACAAAGGAAGTCAGGAAATATATCAAAGAAAATGAGACAGCCTATAAAGTGGCCAAGAACACTGGGAAATCCGAAGATTGGGAAGGCTCCAAAAACAGACAGAGGATAACAAAGAGAGCAATAAGGAAGGAGAGGATCAAATATGAAGGCAGGCTAGCTAGTAATATTAGAAATGATAGTAAAAGCTTCTTTCAATACATAAGAAACAAACGAGAGGCAAAAGTAGATATTGGGCCGCTCCAAATTGATGCTGGAAGGCTAGTAATGGGAGATCAGGAAATCGCTGAAGAACTTAATATATAATTTGCGTCAGTCTTCACAGTGGAAGACATGAGTAGTATGCCAACAATTAGGGAGAGCCAGGGGGCAGAGTTGAGTATGGTAGGAATTACAAAAGAGAAAGTGCTAGAAAAGCTAAAGGGTCTAAAAATTGATAAATCTCCTGGCCCTGATGGGCTACATCCTAGAGTTCTGAGGGAGGTGGCTGAGGAAATCGCGGAGGCTTTGGTCGTGATCTTTCAAATGTCACTGGAGACAGGGAAAGTCCCAGATAACTGGAAAATTGCTGTTGTAACTCACTTGTTTAAGAAAGGATCAAGGCAAAAGATGGAAAATTCTGGGCCGATTAGCCGAACCTTGGTAGTTGGTAAAATTCTAGAATCCATTGTCAAGGATGAGATATCTAAATTCCTGGAAGTGCAGGGTCAGATTAAAACAAGTCAGCATGGTTTTAGGAAGGGGAGGTCATGCCTGACAAACCTGTTAGAATTCTTTGAAGAGGTAACAAGTATGTTAGACCAGGGAAACCCAGTAGATGTTATCTATCTAGACTTCCAAAAGGCCTTTGATACAGTGCCTCACGGGAGGCTCCTGAGCAAGGTGAGGGCCCATGGTGTTCGAGGTGAGCTCCTGGCTTGGATTGAGGATTGGCTGTCTGACAGAAGGCAAAGAGTTGGGATAAAAGGCTCTTTTTCGGAATGGCAACCGATGACGAGTGGTGTCCCGCAGGGTTCAGTGTTGAGGCCACAGCTCTTCACCTTATATATTAATGATCTGGATGAAGGGACTGGGGGCACTCTGGCGAAGTTTGATGATGATACGAAGATAGGTGGACAGGCAGGTAGTACTGAGGAGGTGGGGAAGCTGCAGAAAGATTTAGACAGTTTAGGACAGTGGTCCAGGAAATGGCTGATGAAATTCAATGTGAGTAAATGTGAGGTTTAGCACTTTGGAAAAAAGAATACAGGCATGGACTATATTCTAAACGGTGAGAAAATTCGCAAATCAGAAGTGCAAAGGGATCTGGGAGTGTTGGTCCAGGATTCTCTAAAGGTTAACTTGCAGGTAGAGTCCATAATTAAGAAAGCAAATGTAATGTTGTCGTTTATCTTGAGAGGGTTGGAATATAAAAGCAGCGATGTGCTTCTGAGGCTTTATAAGGCTCTAGTTAGGCCCCATTTAGAATACTGTGTCCAATTTTGGGCCCCACACCTCAGGAAGGACATACTAGCCCAGGAGCATGTCCAGCGGAGATTCACACGGATGATCTCTGGAATGGTAGGTTTAACGTATGATGAACGGCTAAGGATCCTGGGATTGTACTCATTCGAGTTTAGTCGGTTGAGGGGAGATCTAATAGAAACTTACAAGATAATGGATGGTTTAGAAGGGGTGGACGCTAGGAGGTTGTTTCCATTAGGCGGGGAGACTAGGACCCGTGGGCACAGCCTTAAAATTAGAGGGGGTAAATTTAAAACTGAAATGAGACGACATTTCTTCAGCCAGAGTGTGGTGGGCTTGTGGAATTCATTGCTGCAGAGTGCAGTGGAGGGCGGGACGTTGGAGGCCTTCAAGGCAGAGATCAACTAATTCTTGATCTCAAAAGGAATCAAGGGCTGCGGGGAGAGTGCAGGGAAGTGGTGTTGAAATGTCCATCAGCCATGATTTAAATGGCGGAGTGGACTTGATGGGCTGAATGGCCTTATTTCCACTCCTATGTCTTATGGTCTTACTTTATCCTTGTTCTTATCTGATTAACTCCCCACTGTGCCCAGTCACAGTTCATATAAGCAACACTGAACTTAGTCAACCTCGTGATCTTCTGCATATTCATGCTTGTTCTGTTTTCCTTTTAACTCAGGGCTGCTACATATATAATCCTTTATTTCACCAGCATTTCTCTATTCACTGACAAAAGAACTGCAAGAGCTTTCCTTAACTGTTAGCTGCACAAAACAGTTTCAAATCCGACTTAAAATCCCAGCATGTCTAACTTGGCATCTTTTTAAACTTTTTTTTATGTTTTGTTTATCTACTGTACTGCATGTCCATAAGGACCTCACCAACCTTTACAGATGCACCATACAAAGCATCCTATCGGGTGCATAATGGCCTGGTGCAACAACTGCTCAGCCCAAGGGCATAAGAAACTGCAGAAAGTTGTGTGCACAGCACAGATCATCACAGAAGCCAACCTCTTATCCAGAGAATAACAGGTGTAGAGCTGGATGAACACAGCAGGCCAAGCAGCATCATAGGAGCAGGAAAGCTGACATTTCGGGCCTAGACCCTTCTTCAGAAATAGGGGAGGGAAAGGGAGTTCTGAAATAAATAGGGAGAGACGGGGAGGCGGATTGAAGATGGATAGAGGAGATGATAGGTGGAGAGCTGACAGGTCAAAGAGGCGGGGATGGAGCCTGTAAAGGTGAGTATAGGTGGGGAGATAGGGAGGAGATAGGTCAGTCCAGGGAGGATGGACAGGGCAAGGGGGCAGGATGAGGTTAGTATGGAGGAGATGGGGGTGGGGTTTGAGGTGGGAGGAGGGGATAAGTGGGAGGAAGGACAGGTTAGGGAGGCAGGGACAAGCTGGGCTGGCTTTGGGATGCAGTGGGGGGAGGGGAGATTTTGAAGCTTGTGAAATCCACATTGACATCATTGGGCTGCAGGGTTCCCAGGCAGAATATGAGATGCTGTTCCTGCAACCTTCGGGTGGCATCGTTGTGGTACTGCAGGAGGCCCAGGATGGATATGTCGTCTGAGGAATGGGAGGGTGAGTTAAAATGGTTCACAACTGGAAGGTGCAGTTGTTTTGTGCGAACCAAGCGTAGGTGTTCTGAAAAGCAGTCTTCAAGCCTCTGCTTGGTTTCCCCAATGTAGAGAAGGCCACAACGGCAACAGCCTCCTTTCCATGGACTTCATTTACACGTCTCGTTGCCACAGAAAGGCTGCCAACATCATCAATGACTCGTCCCATCTCGGTAATGCTCTCATCCAACTTCTTCCATGAGGCAGAAGATAGAACACACCCATGGTGTACCGCAAGGGTCGGTGTTGGGTCCACTGTTATTTGTCATTTTTGTAAATGACTTGGATGAGGGCGTAGATGGATGGGTTAGTAAATTTGCAGACGACACGAAGGTTGGTCGAGTTGTGGATAGTGACGAAAGATGCTGTAGGTTGCAGAGAGACACAGATAAGCTGCAGAGCTGGGCTGAGAGGTGGCAAATGGAGTTTAATGCAGACAAGTGTGAGGTGATGCACTTTGGAGTAACCGGAAGGCAAAGGACTGGGCTAATGGTAAGACTCTTGGTAGTGTAGATGGGCAGAGAGATCTCGGTGTCCATGTACACAGATCCTTGAAAGTTGCCACCCAGGTTGACAGGGCTGTTAAGAAGGCATACAGTGTTTTAGCTTTTATTAATAGAGGGATCGAGTTCCGGAACCAAGAGGTTATGGTGAAGCTGTACAAAACACTGGTGCGGCCGCACTTGGAGTATTGTGTACTGTTCTGGTCACCGCATTACAAGAAGGATGTGGAAGCTTTGGAAAGGGTGCGGAGGAGATTTACTAGGATGTTGCCTGGTATAGAGGGAAGGTCTCATGAGGAAAGGCTGAGGGACTTGAGGCTGTTTTCATTAGAGAGAAGAAGGTTGAGAGGTGACTTACTTGAAACATATAAAATAATCAGAGGGTTAGATCGGGTGGATAGGGAGAGCCTTTTTCCGAGGATGGTGATGGCGAGCATGAGGGGGCATAGCTTTAAATTGAGGGGTGAAAGATAAGGACAGCTGTCAGAGGTAGTTTCTTTACTCAGAGAGTAGTAAGGGAATGGAACGCTTTGCCTGCAACGGTAGTCGATTCGCCAACTTTAGGTACATTTAAGTCATCATTGGATAAGCATATGGACATACATGAAATAGTGTAGGTTAGATGGGCTTGAGATCAGTATGACAGGTCGGCACAACATCGAGGGCCGAAGGGCCTGTACTGTGCTGTAATGTTCTATGTTCTATCAAGGGGTTGAAGAACAGCTTCTTCTCTGCCATTATTAGACTGATGAATGGACTCTGTCAATCCAAATAGTGTTGATCTTGCTTTGCACATCTCCTGTGCAGGCATAACCTTGCATGCCTTGCTCTGTCTAAGCACACTTTGATCTGTAAATCATTGTTTGCTATGATCTGCCTGTGCCGCTCTCAAAAACACTTCACTGTACTTCGGTACACAAGACAACATAAATCAAAATCAAAACATTCTAATGGCAATCAATGTTAGCTTTTAATAATCTTCAAATTCAATGCTGAAACTCATCTTGTTGCTGACTTCATAAAATTGCAGGATGAAACCAGAGCAAGAGTGACCTGGCCCTCCAGATCAGAGCATGGATAAGGGTTAGAAGTGGTTCCAAAAAGGCATTTCAGGGGACTATTCAAAAAGGAAACTGAAAATTTTGTCAAGTGTCCCACACCCCCGGCCTGTCCAAATTTGTACAGACGCACACTTAATCTAATTCCAGTTTGTATTCCGCATGCTGCCTATTGCTTTGACCTAGTGACCCTATAAGTTTCAGCAAAGGTGCAGACAGTCTTCTCAAATCTTTGCTCTCACCGCTCAGATGCTTTTGGTCTTCGCTCAGAGTTTCAGGGTACCACATGGTCCTGGAAAAGACTCCCACTTCTACTTGTGCAGGGGCAGACACAGTTATTGTGGGGCAAAGTGTTGTGACGGGAGATAGAGGTGATATGTTAGGTGCTCCCTTGGTTTTGCAGTGAAAATAGTGAGAAGAGGAGAGATCTTTGTGTGACATTCCTTGCTTCCTGTCTCCTCTTCTGTAGCAGCATCCCATCAACACCTTGACTCTGAGGTAGAGGAGATTACTGACATTTTACAAGCCCATTGATACAAATATTGGTCAGCCTGATTAAGGCAGCAGAAATCTTCTGTACCTCTGCGGTCATGACTTGCAATGGATTGAGTGCAGTGCCATGCCTTAAGCTCCATGAGACAACCGTACTCTCTAATGACAGTCTCTGAAATCTTTGCCATCCTTAAGGCCATATGTGTTTTTTTCACTCCTGCAATTCCCCTTCCCAGACGTTTTTCTGACCCACCCGACTTACAACCCTCCAGGAATGGAGCTGCTGACAACCCAAACTATGGAATTTCCTCCCTAAACCTCTCTCTCTCATTCTTTATGATACATCATAAAAATCGATATCTTTAATCGATGTTTTGCTCATCTGTGAAGCACCTAGAACATAGAACGTAGAACAATACAGCACAGAACAGACCTTTCAGCCCTTGACGTTGCGCCGACCTCTGAACCTATCTAAGCCCCTCGCCCTACACTATCCCATCATTATCCACATGCTTATCCAAGGACTGTTTAAATGCCCCTAATGTGGCTGAGTTAACGACACTGGCAGGCAGGGCGTTCCATACCCTTACCACTCTCTGAGTAAAGAACCTGCCTCTGACATCTGTCTTAAATCTACCACCCGTCAATTTGTAGCTATGTCCCCTTGTACAAGCTGACGTCATCATCCTCGGAAAAAGGCTCTCACTGTCCACCCTATTTAATCCTCTGAACATCTTGTATGTCTCTATTAAATCCCCTCTTAGCTTCCTTCTCTCCATTGAGAACAGACCCAAGTCCCTCAGCTTTTCTTCATAGGGCCTATTCTCCAGACCAGGCAACATCCTGGTAAATCTCCTCTGCACCTTTTCCAATGATTCCACATCCTTCCTGTAATGGGGCAACCAGAACTGCACGCAATATTCCAAATGAGGCCACACTAGCATTTTCTACAGTTGCAGCATGACATCATGGCTCCAGAACCCAGTCCCTCTCCCAATAAAACCTAACACACCGTAAGCCTTCTTAACAGCAGTATCAACCTGGGTGGCAACTTTCAGGGATCGATGTACATGGGCACCAAGATCCCTCTGCACATCCACACTACCAACAATCTTTCCATTTCTGCCTTCCTATTATTCTTCCCAAAGTGAATCACCTCACATTTAATCCATATTAAACTCCATTTTCCAACTTCCAGCCCAATTCTGCAGTTTATCCAAGTCTCCCTGCAACCTGCAACATTCTTCCACACTGTCCACCACTCCACCGACTTTAGTGTCATCTGCAAATTTACTAACCCATCCACCTATGCCTGCGTCCAAGTCATTTATAAAAATGACAAACAGCAGTGGTCCCAAAACAAATCCTTGAGGCACACCACTAGTAACTGGACTCCAGGCTGAATATTTTCCATCAACCACCACTCGTTGTCTTCTTACAGAAAGCCAGTTTCTAATCCAAACTGCTATTTCTCCCTCAATCCTGTGTCTCTGTATTCTCTTCAATAGCCTACCATGTGGAACCTTATCAAAGGCTTTACTGAAGTCCATGTACACCATGTCAACTGCCCTTCCCTCATCCACATGCTTGGTCACCTTCTCAAAAAACTCAATGAGGTTTGTGAGACACAACCTGCCCTTGACGAATCCATGCTGACTATCTCCAATCAAATTGTTGCTTGCTAGATGACTATAAATCCTATCTCTTATAATCCTTCCCAAAATGTTTCCTGCAACTGATGTAAGGCTCACAGGCCTATAATTACCTGGGTCAGCCCCACTGCCCTTCTTGAACAAGGGCACAACATTTGCAATCCTCCAGACCTCTGGTACTGAACCTGTAGACAATGAGGACTCAAAGATCAAGGCCAAATGCTCCGCTACCACCTCCCTAGCTTCCCAGACAATCCTCGGAAAAATCCCATCTGGCCCAGGGGATTTATCTAATTCATACCTTCTAGAATTGATCACACCTCCTCCTTACTAACCTTAATCCTTTCAATTCTAGTAGCCCATAACTCAGTCATCTCCTCTACAATATTCTCCTGTTCCTCAGTGAAAACAGATGAGAAATAATCATTTAGTACCTCTCCAATCTCCACAACTTCCCACTTCTGTCTTTGACTGGCCCTATATCTACCCGAGACATCATCTTATTCGTCACATACCTATAGAACGCTTTAGGGTTCTCCTTTATTCTACCTGCCAATGTCTGCTCTTGTCCCTTCCTTGCTCTTCTTAACTCTCTCTCTCTCTTTAAATCCTTCCTAGCTAATCTGTAACTCTCCATCGCCTCATCTGAACCATCTTGTCTCATCGTCACATAAGCCTCCCTCTTCTGCCTAACAAGAGATACAATTTTTTTCATAAACCACAGCTCCCTTACCTCAATCGCTTCCTCCCTGCCTGACAGGTACATACCTATCAAGGACAGCAATATCTGTTCCTTAAACCTGCTCCACATTTCGATTGTCTCCATCCCTTGCATTTTGCTAACCCATTCTCTGCCTCCTAAGTCTTGCCTAATCGCATTATAATTGCCCTTCCCCCATCTATAACTCTTGCCCTGGAGCATATTCCTAACCCTTTCCATTGCTAAAGTAAACATAACCGAATTATGGTCACTCTCTCCAAAGTGCTCACCTACCACTAAATCAAACACCTGGCCTGGTTCATTACCAAGTACCAGATCCAGTGTGGCCTCCCCTCTTGTCGGCCCTTCAACATACTGAGTCAGGAAACCCTCCTGCACACATTGGACAAAAACTGATGCATCCAACATACTAGAGTTATCGCATTTCCAGTCAATGTTAGGGAAGTTAATGTCTGCCATAGCTAATCTCCCTGTTATTTTCACTCCTGCTCAGAATAGTTTTGCCAATCCTCTCCTCCACATCCCTGGAACTTTCCAGGGGCCTATAAAAAACTCCCAGCAGTGTGACCTCTCCTCTCCTGTTTCTGACCTCAGCCCATAACACCTCAGTAGACGAGTCCTCATCAAGAGTTCTTTCAGCCACCGTTGTACTGTCCTTGGCTAACAAAGCCACACCTCCCCCTCTTTTACCACCTTCCCTGTCCTTAATGAAAGATCTAAACCCTGGAGCTTACAACATCCATTCCTGACCCTGCTCTATCCATGTCTCCGAAACAGCCAAAACATCGAGGAGAATGACAGAGTAAAAGTTTCCATAAAATACAAGCTGTTGTTTTGCCTTACATTAGGAGAATCAGGAGTGGCCCATTTTTTCCCTCATCTCGGGATGAACACTCACCATCACTCACAGAGCTGATGAACAGCAGGAAAAATCTTCACCACTGACTACCTGCACTCACCTATCACCTTCCCACCTACCTTCCCCAGCCCCCACTCTGTTTATGTTTCAGTTCCCGTCCCCTCCCCCATTTCTGAAGAAGGGTCCTGAACCATCAACTCTCCTGCTCCTCTGATGGTGCCTGGCTCGCCGTGTTCCTCCAGCTCCACACTGTGTCATCCATGACTCCAGCACCTGCAGCTATTGCTGTCTCCCTGTGAGCGATGTCAGCTTTGGTTCAATCCGAGCACGGGGCGGGGCTTGGAGTTCCCAATTGAAGCGGCCTACCCTCCAACCAATCAGAGCGAGTGAGATGTTTGTCTGTGTGAAAATCACGTGATCGCCCTTGTTCGGGGGCGCAAAATCTCTGCGACTGAAGGTTAGCTGCTTTCGGAAGGTACAGTACACGGGATAAAAAGGAAAGGAGCACAAACCGGGAGGGAAATAGTTTCGGTATTGACTGAGAGGTTTTAATTGCGGTCGATGCATGTCAGAAAACATACATTTTAACATGCCGGCCCCGTGTTTTGCAGCAAATGGAAGAATTGCTGCGGACCTGAGGTTGCGATAGGCAGAGGTGATTGCCACCATCTTTATTAGGGGCAGTGATCTTTGGGACTCATGCCGGATCGCCATATTTATAGGTGGCAACCTGCAGCGGAACGCAAGCGCAGCCTTTCTTTTTGGGGGGGCGGGTATATAGAAGCGAAATGTGTTTTTTTTTCTCTGGACTTCTTCCCCAGACTGAGACGTAGCGTGTATTTCCTGGGAAGGACTTTTGACGCTGGCGAAGTACTGGCTTCAGGCAGTATAAATTGCTGCAGTTAAACGTTAGATACTTAGTGGAGGAGAAATGCCGAAAACGCGTTCAGAACTGCATGTTCAAAAACAGAGTTGGTGGAAAAGCTCAGTCGGCTTGGCAGCATCCGTGAATTTAAAAAATAACGTTTCGGATCCGCTAACCCTTGCTCAGAACTTCATGTTACCTGTTGCACTCTCACTTTCGGAAGTCCTGCTTTAAATATTATGATCTATTAAAGCATATCCGTTTGTCCAGTGTTCATATGATTGGGATCAAATCACTGAACGTGCTCTGAGTCCCCTTGTGCTCCCTGGTCAAATTTATTAATATCTGACTTCCTCCGTCTCTAATAATGGGTGTATTTTCCCTCTGCATCTTTCTGTGTCGGGGAGCAGGGTGATTTGAACAGGAGGATTTATACATGACTAACGGAAACCAAGAGAAATGTTTGCCTTTTCCAAACAATCTTGTGGTGTTTTCTGGATTTCTATCCAGGGCTGACAGTTATTTGTCTCTTATGGATTTGTTTTACAGGGTATTAATTGAGAATAATTTGCAGACCAGGATCCCAATGCAAGTTCTCCATTTTGCAGAGTGATCAGGATCTGAGTATCATTGACACTTAAATGCGAAAGGGAAGAGGTTTAACCATTCTATCCATGGGAGAATATTCCTGGTAAGGTTGTAACTTGAAAGCAGAATATTCAAATTTTTGGTTTGATCACCCCTGGGATAAGTGTTGAGTTCTATACCCTGCAGCTGAGAAAGGAGATATTGGCCTGAGAGGGGCAGTTTTGTCCAAACAACACCTCGTCTCCTTGAAAGAACTGTCATATTTAGTCCCAATCGCCCACTTCATGATTTTAATCTATATATTCTTCATTCTTGAATATCTGCAAACTTCCTTTTAAAATTCCATATGGGCACAAATTCCAGCACCCCTTCAAGTGGAATCTTCCAGATCCTGACAACTCTATTGATCCTGAAACTGCTGAAATCTGTGTTGAGTCCTGAGGGTTATAAATTACTGCATTTAACGTGAAGATGCTGTTCCCTGAGCTCCCATTGAGCTGAATTGAAACAGTATGGGAGGCTGAGATCAGAGTGGGTGTGAGCAGACAATGAAAATGAAAAGGCTGCACTGAGAGTGTTGCTTGGCTAAATGAGAGTGCTTTGGAGTTGGGTGAAACAGAAAGAAAGTGAAACTGAAAGATTGAGTGTGATGCTCAGTCTCAGTTTGGGCAGTTCAGAAAGTCTCACCGTCCTAACGGAAACAGTCAATTGATAATTGATACTGTAAAGAATTTTCTTACAGTTTTTAAAGTATATATTAGCTTATATAAAGTTAGCGACTTTTGATTTTCTAATAGTAATGTTTGAAATGAAGGGGAAGGACCTAGCTTCATTAAATTCTCTTTAAGGCAGAAACTGGCTTAATCTGGAGAGAAGTCACAACAGAAGACCTCAGGTCTGTGGTGTCCTTGTCTAGCACAACAGAACATAGACCCTTGATGTTGTGTCGACCTGGGAAATCAAACTGAAGCCCATTTAACCCACACTATTCCATTATCATCCATATGTTTATCCAATGACCACTTAAATGCCCTTAAACTTGGCGAGTCTACTACTGTTACAGGCAGGGCATTTCACGCCCTTACTACTCTGAGTAAAGAACCTACCTCTGACATCTGTCCTACAACTATCACCCCTCAATTTAAAGCTATGGCCCCTCGTGCTAGCCACCTCCATCCGAGGAAGAAGGATCTCAGTGTCCGCCCTATCTACTCCTCATATCAGCTTGTTTGTCTCTATTAGGTCACCTCTTAACCTTCTTCTAACGAAAACAGCCTCAAGTCCCTCAACTTTTCCTCAAAAGACCTTCCCTCAATACCAGGGAACATCCAGGTAAATCTCATGTGCACCCTTTCCAATGCTTCCACGTCCTTCCTGTAATGTGGCGACCAGAGCCCCAAGTGTGGTCGCACCAGCGTTGTGTACAGCTGCAACATGACTTCATGGCTCTGAAACTCAATCCCTCTACCAATAAAACCTCACACACCATCCACCTTCTTAACAACCCTACCAACCTGGGTGGAAACTTTCAGGGATCTGTGCACACGGATCCTGAGATCTCTTTGCTCATCCACACTACCAAGAATCTTACCATTAGTCCAGTACTCTGTATTCCTGTCACTCCTTCCAAAGTGAATCACCTCACACTTTTCCGCGTTAAACTCCGGGATATTACCAGTGTCCCTATTGGCTATTTGTGCAGGATGTGTATCCGTCTGCAGCTACTGGTTAGCTGTTTTTCAGAGCTGGAGCTGTGGGTGCAGTCAGTATGGAGCATTCATGATACTGAGAAGGTTGTGGTAGCATTCTCAACAGATTGGTCACAAGCAGGTGAAGATTACACAGACAGCAAGGGAATGGGTGGCCATCAGACAAGTAAAAGGCTCAGAAATGAAGTGCTCGAGTCCCTCGTGGTCATCGTCCTCAAACAAATATACTGTTTTTGGTACTGTTTGGTCGAGGGCTGGTGGTGGTGGGGTGGCCAATCGTGAAGCAGCATCAGTCAAGTTCATGGCACTTGGAGTGACTCTGCTGCAGAGAAGGGGAGGAAAATGATGAATATGACTGTAGAGACAGGGGATTCAATAGTAAGGGGCACAGAGAGACATGAATCCGGGATGGTATGTTGCCTCCCTGGTGCCAGGATCAGCGATGACATGGAGCAGCTTCAGGACATTCTGGAGTGGGAGGGTGAACATCCGATTGTACCAGTGACATAGGAGGACCTGAAAGCTGAAGATAGGAAGATAAGAGATACATTAAAATACAAGATCTCAAATGTAGTATTGTCAAGCTTACACCCATTGCCACATTGTGGTAGGGAGGAGTTTTGTGTTGTGTTCAGTTGTACAAGCGACCTTTATTCAGAGCTCTGTTACCGCATGTGTGGGAGAGGCCAGAGTCCACTCCAAACCTGGCTTTCACGTGAGGCCTAATTCCCCTCTTAAATACAGCTCAGATTGGAAGAGTGGGCAATGACACTCAAACTTTCCCTGGCTGATTGTAATATTTTTATTCCTTTTGCTAGATGTTGTTTACATGCAATATTGTTGTCATTGTTAGCCACACACCCCAAATCAATATATCCAATCCAGTAAGCAAACAATCATGGACAATACTATGTTCAGCCTTAAACCCTCCCATAATCTCCTGAGGTTAGCTAGAAAATGACTTCATCTGTCTTTGACCTTACAATGCTTTTGACAGTTATATTCCTCCTCAGACATTTGCCAGCTGCACCATGTTTTTTGCCAAAAACCAAAATAGTAGCTTATCACTGAGAACTTTTCCAAATTCTCTACTAACTGTAGTGTGGATTGTTAGAAATTGTGATAAAGTCTTTTAAACTCAACTCTGATATAAAGTAACTACAATTTTGTAATACAGTTGAAAATTGTGGAAAAATCCCTCTCTCACTTCAGCTTAAGAGACCAAACAAACAGTGTTTCTGACTTGCTGTTGCAGTTTACAACCCCAACGATTTGCATGCTGCAAATGATTTTTAAATTGAAGTTTCATTTTCTACTCTAAGTGCTTTCCATTATTACTTTCTTGTTTTAATAAAAAGCATCTATTCAAATTCCACTGAGGATGAAATTCAGTCACTTTAGAGCTTTACCAAGCCATTAAACAAAACTTGTTTAGATTTCACAAATAACTAAGGCACTAATCATGTCTTCACTTCGGATTTTGCAATCTATCTTTGTCACTCTTCCATTGATCTTTGCATGTAAGAATTTATTCAAATTATCCATATCTACATTTCAATTGTTTTATCTCTCTGCAGCCCTGACTTCTCTCTTTATAACCTTTCTTTGCCCCTTCCTATGTTGTTGGTCTTTTAGAGGTTGTGTTTACACCATTTATTGCTTTGCCTTCCATAATGATGCAGTGAGCTGCTTTTATTGCTGACAAACATTCGCTCAAGGAATTCAGCTAACCATTTCATGTTAATTGGCTGTTTGCATTTCTGGTTACAATTACCTAAACAGTTCAGAATGCTGTAGGATCAGACTTTTGCTTCTACTTTTTAATTAAGTAACAAACTTGTGATTGTGGCTGGACCAGGCCTTTAAAAACTGCCTCTTATTAAAATGCTTATGTGTTTTGAACTGCCTGTTTACAGAAACCCAAGTAAATTCCCTAATGTTCCTTCTTAACAGGACTCTTTTATGACCCCCACAGGACCTTTCGTGATCTAATCCAGTAACAGTGTGAGCTGCTACAATGCACGTGCTTGTGAAAGCGAGAATAAGAGGACAGATGAGATGAGTGCATGGCTGGAGATATAACTTAAAGCGTTTAGATTCCTGAGGCTTTGAGACTGTTTGTTTCTGGGGAAGGTGGGACATGCACAAGCTTGAACAATTGTCCTGGGCAGAGCTGGGACAGATATTCTTGTTGATGTTTTTGCTAGTTCCACTGGTGAGGATTTAAACTCGGATGACAGGGGAATGGGAACCAAAGTATAGCTTCAGTAGTAAGAGACTCAGATCAGCAAATGGGACGTGAAATTAGTTCATGATGTTGTCGGTGGCTGAAAGATTAAAAGAAAGAAGGATTAATCAAGATCAAAACTCTCTCATCATGCATCAGACCTGAGATCCCAGGAATTGGTCTGGTGAACCTTCTTTACGATCATTCAGTAGCCAGGGCATCCTTCCTTTGGAAAGGAGAACAAAGGTGCACACGATTCCAGGTGTGGTCTCACCAAGGCCCTTATAGAAAGATATCCCTCTTCCTGTACTCGAATCCTCTCACAATGAAGGGCAAAATATCATTTGCATTCTTCACTACTTGCTGCTGCCTGTTTCCTAAAAGAGAATAGGAGAGAAACACGGAACTAAATGGGGTCAGACACCGGGGTAACATTGTTGAACACACTGTCCCCATTGTATCAGTGCTGGTCATCAAGCACCTATTTAAGCTAGGCCCGTTTTCTGGCACTCGGTGTGTAACCTATATTATGGTGCAATGGATGATCATCTCAACACTTCTTCAAGATTGCAATGGTTCCTGCATCTATCACCATTTCAGATGCTGCCAGATCTGCTGTGGATCTCCATCTTTTTCTGTTTTTATTTCAGATTTCAGGTATTTTGCTGTGTATTCTCAGCCCTTCAGAAGCATCAGAGGGTATGGGGAGAAAACAGGAATTGGATTCATTTTCTGATGTATAAAATGCCTGCCCTTCATGTCTGTCCAAACTCTATCTCTTTTTTTTGTAGTTTTGGGCAAACGCTGACTGTTTCCCTTCCCTGAAGGACATTAAATGAACCAGTTCAGTTTTACTGATAATCCAGCAGTGCCCCTCGGTGTTGGATCCACAATTGACCAGATTAATTTCAGAGTTTCACAATCTTTGTGTGTATTCTTCTGGTTTCTCTCTCTCTACTTTTCTGTTTGAAATTTTGATTGCATTCAGAGAAATCAAACAAAACCACAACCAGATCTGACACTCAATCTGTTTGTCATAACCTAATTATCTCAGGATTTTGAACATTGAAGGAAGAAGCACTGTTCACCAGGGAGAAATGCGTATTGTCTGTGTGTCAAAGAGTCTGTGAAGATTCATCTGAAATGTCCAAACACCAGCGCAGTCACACTGGGGAGAGACTGTGGAAATGTGGGGATTGTGGGAAAGGATTTATTTATCCATCACACCAGAGAGAAATCATTCACCTGTTCTGTGTGTGGGAAAGGATTCACTCAGTCATCCTCTCTGCTGGAACACCAGCAAGTTCACACTGGGAAAAGACCATTCATCTGTTCTGAATGTGGGAAAGGATTCACTCGCAATTCCAAACTATTGGTACATCAGCGAGTTCACACTGGAGAGAAACCTTTCACCTGTTCTGAGTGTGGGAAGGGATTTACTCACTCATCCAACCTGCTGACACATCAGCGACTTCATACTGGAGAGAGACCATTCAGCTGTTCGGAGTGTGGAAAAGCATTCACTCAGACAGTTCACCTGCTGACACATCAGTGAATTCACACTGGAGAGAAACCGTTCACATGTTCCGAATGTGGGAAGGGATTTGCTCACTCAACCAACCTGCTGAGACACCAGCGAGTTCACTCTGGGGCCAGACCATTCACTTGTTCTATGTGTGGAAAGGGATTCACTCAATCATGCAAACTGTTAACACACCAGCAAGTTCACCACAACCACATTTGAAGGATTTTGCTTTTAAATCAAGGATTGAACTTGGATCTTTGGGCTGTTTGTACTGGTGTCATTAGTCCCTGCTCAAAACTTGATCTTCTCTTGGGAAATAAGGTAGGGCAGGTGACTGAGAGGTCAGTGGGAGAAATATTTTGGGGCCTATGATCATTGTTGTATTAGTTTTAAAATAGTTATGGAGAAGGATAGACTTGGTCTAAAAGTTAAAGTTTTCAATGGGACTAAGGCCAATTTTGACACTATTATGCCCCTTAAAAGCACAGTAAGACCGCCTATGTATGGGAATGCACAAGATGGATGACATGCAAAACAAGTATTTTACATCGGTATTTACTGTGGAAAAGAATATGAAAGCTAGAGAACTTAGAAATGAATGTGTATCTTGAAAAGTTCCATATTATAGAGGAGGTGGTGCTGGATGCCTTACAGAGCATAAAGGTGGATAAATCCCCAGGACTTCTTCAGGTGTATTCTCCAACTTTGCGGGAAGTTAGGCTTGCGATTGGGCCCCTTGCTCAGATATTTGCACCATTGACAGTCATAGGTGAGCTGTTAGGCTGGAGGTTGGCTATTCCAGTGCCATTGTTTAAGAAAGGTGGTAACATAAAGCCAGGGAACAATAAACTTTTGGTGAGCCTGATGTCAGTTATGTGTAAGTTGTTGGAGGGAAGTCTGAGGGATAGGATTTACATGTATTTGGAAAGCGTGGACTGAATGGGGATAGTCAACATGTCTTTGTCCATAGGAAATTATGTCTTGATTGAGTTTTTTTTGAAGAAGTTACAAAGAAAATTGATGGCAGACTGGTGGATGTTTTCGATATGGATTTCAGTAAGTAAAATTCCGCATGGTAGCCTGATTAACAAGGTGAGATCACATGGAATCCAGGGAGAGCTGGCCATTTGGAAAGGCCTTTGGCCTGCAGTATGCTGCAAGGATTGGTACTTAGTAACTATAACTCCTGCATTCACATCCAAATCATCTTTATAAATGACAGAAATGAGTGGACCCAGCTCTGATCCTTGCAGCACACCACTGGTCACACACCTCCAATCTACAAAGCAACCCTCCACCAGCACTCTGTCTTCTACCTTCAAGTCAGATCTGTTTCCAAATGACTGGTTCTCTCTGTATTCCATGTGATCTGACCTTGCTAATCAGTCTACCATGAGGAACCTTGTCAACTGCCTTACTGACATCCATATAGAACACATCCACTGCTTTGCCCTAATCAATCCTCTTTGTTCCTTCTTCAAAAAAAATCAAGTCAGTGAGACATGATTTCCTACACACACAGCCATGTTGCCTGTCCCGAATCAGTCCTTCCCTTTCCAAATATTTCAAGTACTATCCCTCAGGATTCCCTCCAATGACTTGCCCACCACTAATATCAGGCTCACTGGCCTATAGTTTCCTGGCTTTTCCTTAGCACCTTTCTTAAATAGTGGCATCACATTAGCCAACTTCTGATCCCTCATCTGTGGCTATCGATGATACAAATATCTCAGCAAGGGGCCCAACAATCTCTTGCCTAGTTTCCCTCCGAGTTCTCGGATACACCTGATCAGGTCCCAGGAATTTATCCACTTTTATGCGTTTTAAGCCGTTCAGCATCACTACCTCTGAAATATGGCTAATTTTCAAGATGTTGCTCTTTATTTCCCCACTGTCTATATCTTCCATATCCTTTTCTGTAGTAAATACTGATGCATAATACTTGTTTTATTATATTCCCCATTTCTTGCAATTCCACACAAAGGCGGCATTGCTGCTTTTTAAGGGGCCCTATTCTCTCCCTAGTTATCCTTTTGTTCTTAATCTATTTGTAGAATCCCTCTGGATTTTCCTTAATACTATTTGCCGAAGCTACCTCATGTCCCCTTTTTGCCCTCCTAATTTCCCTCTTAAGTATACCATTGTCATTATACTCTTATAAGGATTCACTCAATCTCTGCTGTCTATACCTGGCATGCCCTTCCTTCCTTTTTCTTGACCAAAACCTTGATTTCTCTAGTCATCCAGAATTCCCTACACCGACCAGCATTGTCCGTCACCCGAACAGGAACATACTGTCCCTGAACACTCATTATCTTTTTTTTTGAAGGCTTCCCACTTCTGAACCTTTCCGTTTTACCTGCAAATATCTGCCCCAATCAACTTTTGAAAGCTCTTGCGTACTACCATTAAAATTGGCCTTCCTCCAATATAGAACTTTAACTTTCAGACCCGGTCTACTCTGTTCCATCACTATTTTAAAACTAATAGTATTATGGTCACTGGCCCCAAAGTCCTCCCCCACTGATACCCTAGTCACCTGTCCTGCTTTATTTGCCAAGAGCAGGTCAAGTTTTGCTCTTTCTCGAGTCGATACATCGCATACTGAATCAGAACATTTTCCTGTACACTCTCAGCAAATTCCTCTCCATTCAAGCCTTTTACACTATGGAATTCCCAATCTGTTTGGAAAACTAAAATCCATTCCATAACCACCCTGTTATTCTTACAGATAACTGAGATCTTCTTTCAAAATTGTTTGTCAGATTCCTGCTGACTATTGGGAGGCATATAGTATAATCCCAATAAAGTGATCGTCCCTTTTCTTATTTCTAAGTTCCACCCAAATAACTTCCCTGGATGTGTTCTCAGCTATATCCTGCCTAAGTAAAGCCATAATGTTATCCTTGCTCAAAAATGCCGCTTTTCACTCCTGTCTTGCTTTGCTTCCCCTCCCGCTTTGACTTTCTATCGGATCTATATCTTGGAACATTAATCTGGCAGCCCTGTCCATCCTTGAGCCTTGTCTCTGTAATTGCAATGATAACCCAGTTCCATGTTTCCAACCTTGCCCTGAGTTCATCTGCCTTAGCTGTTAGGCCTCTGGCATTGAAATAAATGGTGTTTAATTTATTCGTCCTTTTGCATTAATCTCAATAACAAATACGTAACGGTAGGGTAGGTTTTGAAAATGATGACGTTTTATTGCTGTATATCAACACATTCACAGTGGGTAAAGACAATCCACCTGCACACTGTGAAAAAGGATTTCCTAGTTCATTAGGACTGGTTTTCATAGAATTCAGAGTATTCCGACAGTATGGAAACAGGCTGTTTGGCCCAAGAATTCACAGAAAACCTCAGAGCATGCCACTCAGACACATGTCCTGGTAACCCACCTAATCTACACATCCCTGAACACTCTGGGCAATTTAGCTTGGCGAATCCACCTAACCAACACATGGGAGGAAACCAGAACACCCAGAGGAAACCCACGCAGCCACAGGGAGAAGATGCCAACAGCCACACACTCAGTTGCCCAAGGGTGGAATCAAGTCTGGGTCCCTGGCATTGTGAGCCAGCAGTGCTAACCGCTGAGCCACTGTGGATAACCACCAATGAGTTCCCAAGAATCTGTAGGAATTTTTTTTGTTGCTCCTATTATCTGTGTCCACGTCATGTTATCTGGGCATGTTTCTCATGATGTTTGAAAACACCACGTGTTTGGTTACCTAGTTGGGAGAAAAAAAACGATATAAGTTAACCTTTTATTAAAACTACTGTGCATTGAGTCTTCATCTCAAAAGCAGACTAGTTTATTTTGAAAGGCTGTCCATCTGCCCTAACTCCTCCATCCTCACCTCCAAGTGTGAGTAACCTAGGTTTTTACTTTTCACTCAATGACAGTCAGTACAGTTCATATGAGCAATTGGGAACAGGGTCATCCCATAATGCTTGAAACTTAGTGTACTAATGGTACACTATTACAATAATAACCATTACACTTCTTTTCTGAATCTTTTCAAGTTTTACAACACCCTTCCTTTAGCAGGAAGACTAGAATTACACACAGCAGTTACACCTCAACTGGAATGGGACCTGCATCCTTGTGGGAGGTGGGGGTGGGTTTACAGTACTGTTGAGGGCCTTGTAAATAACTTAGCAGTGGGCTGAAATCCAGAGAGAATGTTCAAAATAATAACAAGGGCCAAAAAGAGAAGAAACGAGAGTCTGGAAGGCATTGTTACAGGCCAGGTTAAGGTATAAGGGAGTTTAAGGGTGAATGGTATTTAATGCTTGGAGTCAGGTGAATAAGGCGGATGATTTGAGGATACACATTAATGGGGTCATAAAGACATTGCTGTCACTTGGACACGGTTAGCAGCTCAGTATTCCAGGATATAGGGCCTTCATGCAAGGCAGTGGAGTTGGTAAAGGAGGAGGAGATATTGTTATTTTGTTTAGGAAATCTATTACAGCAATAAGGAGGGGCGGCGTCTTTGAAAACTCCACAAATAAATAAGGAGGCAAATTTTGAGAAAGTGTAAAAATAGCAGGATTGAGGTAGCAGGAGCTTTCAACTTCCTCAACATTAATGTAGGCATCGTAGTGTGAAGGATTTATCAGAATTTTAAAAATACATCCAGGGCAGCATTTTTTTCAGCCACTAAGTAGAAGATGCAACAAGGAAGGGGAAGGTCCTGGACTTGACTTTCGGTTACAAAGTTGAGCAAGTGGTTGAAGTTTCAGTGGGATGGCATTTTGCAGGCAGTTATTATAACTTTTCGATTCAGGATTTGTATGGAAAAGGGCAAGGATGGGTCTGAAGTCCCAAACTGCTGAAGTTATGAAGAAAGTAAATGGAATTTTGGCCTTAATTGCGAGGTGTTGGTGTTTGAGGATAAGGACATCTTGTAACAACTGTATTGGATGTTGGTGAAGCCATACTGGTATATTATTTACAGTTTTGGTGCTTGTATTTAAGAAAGGATATACTGGTGTTGAATGCAGTACAAAGAGATTCGCTAAGCTGATTCATGGGATGAAAGGGTTAGCCTGTCAAGAATAGCTGGAGGAAGGGAATTTGCAGAGGGGAAATACCAAGTAATTAAACAGGTGGTGCTCAAAGTTGGGCTCATATTCACAACCCTGCACTTAAACAGCGTATGTTCTAACAACTGAGCTAACTTGGCCTCCCACAGTCAGTGTTCAAATCTTGCTTTATAAGGCGACGAATGGGTTTTTTCACTGACGCCACTGCAGTCCAAGGAAGTAAAAGGTATTTGCTTTAGAAAATCCCAAGGTTCCAATGTATTCTTCTCATTCACATTGCAACCCATTTTCGGTACTTGCTCCAGGATTTAACATTCAAAATTAATTTAGTGATGTTGTTTCCCTCATCTTTAAGCAGCCTGTATGACTCCAGTCACTCGGTCAAATGGTGAATAAATCTGTCTCAATAAACCAATTCTTTTCAGCTACAGTCTAAGAAATGTTCATTTATTTGCTGAGTCTCACACAACATGTTCTTTGTTCTATGTGTCAACAACTTTTGCCAATTCTCATGTTATGGACTGCATTTTTAGCCATCGGTTAAAAAGATTCGAAGGACCAGAGGTTTCTGGTGCAGTTGTATGACTTCCTACTAAGTGGTACAAAGAAATAAACAAGCTTAAAAGATGAGGAAGGAAATGTATTTTTAAGTGAAGACTGTTCAGTTACTGTGTGCTTGTTGCTTAAAATGGATGATTGAAGTCTTCACAGCGCAATGTTTAAACAGACAGACACCAAGACCTTGTGAGCAAGTATTTCAGGCATTTGACACATTGGACAATTTGTGTTTCTAAATTAAATCTCTGTCCAAAAAAAAGTGCTGGATAAATTCAGCGGGGCTCTCAGATAGTTATTGATAGCTGTTTCTGATTCAGGATTGGTACGGAAAAGGACAGAAATGGGTCTAAAGTCCTATGCTGGTGCTGCAAATGATAAAGAAAGAAAATAGAATTTTAACTTTAATTGCTACATAATTGTTAAAAATTGTAACAACTATGTAGGATGTTAGTGAAGCCATTCCTGTGGAGAGAGAAATAGTTCTAAGTTCTTGAAACTAACGTGATTTCACTTGTCTCAGACCTACTATGTTTCTATAACACTTTCTGTTAAGAAAAGAACTTTTGGCTGTTTGAGAAGGGAAAAGCTTGAGAAGTGACCTGAGAGAAATTGGAGACTTTGCAGGGATTTGAGGCAAAATTGGTGTTGAGCTTGGGAACCCATTAGAGATTTAAGAAATGGTAATGCTGTCTTGAGGCCTCCTGCTCCATGACTAAAATTTGGTGCAGCGACATTATCGTCAAAGACAATAAGGATGACCACGACTTGTCAGTTACTGTGGCTGAACATTCTAAGGAGCTGAATGAAGACTGCAGTCTTTTCATTGATGTGGGTTTGAATCTCACTGCTGCAACTGTCCGTTGAGCAAGTGGCATTTTCTTCTCCACAGGATTTTTACTGTGTGTAAGAAAAGAGGAGACAATACACATATAATTTGCTGCATGAAGAAAAAAATATATACTTGAAGTTCTCTTAAAGTTTTTTTTTCTAGGAGCTACACAGACATGTTTGAGTATACAGGAGGCATAGAAACAAAATAGGTACAACAGGGGTGAGGAAGAACAGTGGGAGAGAGGGAGGGGAAAACCTACATTACCTCATCCTCAGTATTTATCCAGAACAGCATTCGGTGAGAGTAACTACTGTACAGTCCTGTGGAAAGTAGGTCCCATTCTCACTTCAAGGAAAAACTTCTCACGCTGCCTGGTACTATCATGATGCTAAGTTGGATAGTCTTTTAACAAATCTGCTGACTTATTTGTGATGCACTTCGGGCCAATAACACTAGAACTGAGAGAGCAGAGACTTGAATCACTCCAACATTACGGGACAGTTGAGTATGGGGGACCGGTCAGTGTTAGGGCAGATAAATCTAGAGGTAATTAAGAATGGATAGGGTTTCAGCAGCAGATGAGCTGAGACGTGGATGGGGTCAGGTGATGTTACTGAGATGGAAACAGTTGGTTTGGTGATGATGTGGTTGAAAGCTCATCTTAGTGTGAAGTATTTTTTCAGAGTTGTGAACAGTCTGGTTCAGCTTCACACAGTTACTGGACAGAAGGTTGCAGTCAGTGTAGAAGCTGTCTCGCTGGGTAATTGGAGGAAATTTCAGTTCATCCTGCACCGGATTCAGACAAGTCAGGATGATGTGTGACTTGGAGGGGGTCCTCACCGTGATGGTGTTCCATATAGATCTTCCACACTGGACGTTCACAGTAGTGAATTTTAAGGGTTTGTGACATGATGTTAAAGTTCTGATTGAGATGTGGATTTATTCAATACCTGTGTTTCACTTCTTTCGCCACATTCTTTCTTTGTCTGTCCACTCACAAAGAGGTCAGAGTCTTGTGTAAGTCCAGACCAGGTGGTAGGTTCCGTTCCCTGATCGACATTAATGAATCACTGGCTTTTGTGGTCACTTCTTTTTTATAGTACATCATTAATCCAATGGGGTGGCACGGTGGCTCAGTGATTAGCTTTGCAGCCTCACAGCACCAGGGACCCGGGTTCAATTCTAGCCTCGGGCAACTGTATGTGCAGAGTTTTCACGTTCTCCCCGTGTCTGTGTGGGTTTCCTCCAGGTGCTCCGGTTTCCTCCCACAAAGATGTGCAGCCTAGGTGGATTAGTGGATTAGCCATGCTAAATTGCCCGTGGTGTTCAAGGCTGTGTGGGATATAGAGGGATGGGTCTGGGTGGGATGCTTCAAGGGGCAGTGTGGACTTGTTGGGCCAAAGGGCCTGTTTCCACACTGTAGGGAGTCTAGTCTAATCTAATCTAATCAAACTACCAGATTCATTACCAGCTGATATCATAGGCAGCCTGGTGTTTGTGTGGACTCTCTCTTATTTGCATTGTTCTGTTTTAAATTGATTTCACGGAGTATTCAAAGGGAAACTGACACCAGGCACAATCCCAGCGTTTTATGGGCCCCTCAGTTTATTGTAAACAGAACATTATCAGATTTTGAACATGGAAGGAGAAAGCATTATTCACAGTGTGAAACCATACACGTATTGTGTGTGTGGACACCAGTTTTAATTAACTACCAGGACTGACACAATGCAAGCCTTGATTGTGGGGAGGGATTCACTTGGTTAACTACAGTCCTGGCACACACGCTGCTCACACTGACGAGAGACCTTTTAAATGTCCAAACTGTGGGAAGTGCTTTAAATGTTCTGGGTAACTGATGAATCATCAATATGTTCACACTGTTGAGGGACCATTCGTGTGTTTTTTGTAGACATGTGTTCAGATGATCAACTAACCTCAATATACGCCAGCGAGTTCACACTGGAGAGAGGCCATTCATCTGCTCTGAGGGTGGGAAGGGATTCACTCATTTATCTCATTTGCTGACACAGAAGTGAGTTTGTAAGTAGCTGTTGGATGTTTGCATTTTGCTTTCAATCAGTCAGTACTGAACCGTTTCAATGGAATCTGTTTCCACTGGTTTAAATAACTCCAGTTCTCAGTCTTTATATTTAGAATCAGAGTCAAATCAAACAGTTTTCTGTGTGACCTGCAGTATGTTTTTTTTAATGATGTGTCTAATAAAAGTTTGTTCTCATTGAACATCTCTTTCACCCTCCCCCATGTATCCTCCATCCTCACCTGCAACACCTGTGAGGAGCTCAAAGAGCTTCATTTTCTAACTCATGGTGATAATCGATCCACTGCCTCTGCTGCTTCTGATGAGGCCAAGGGGCTCCTAAAGTTTTCCCCTGTCTGAACCCAGAACCTGCATGTTTCTCTGGTTTGTCTCCTACATTGTTATAGCCAGTATGTTATGAGCCCCTCTCAACTGGCTGCCAACCTTTTCTCCGAACTGTCTCCCTTCCTTGTGTGCTTTTTCACCTGCTTGCCCCAACTTCTGAGCCTTCTGTGTTCCTCGTGACTGTCAATTTCGACTTTTCTCCTTGACACCTATCATGTGTTTTTTTTATATCTTATCTTAAATTCTATTTGTCATACAAGCAGCCCTGAATGTTTGTCCTTCCTTTCCTTTTTGAGTGTACTTGAGCCAGCTTCTCTTTGAAAGTAGCCCTTATTATTATTTATACTTTGTCCCATCAACCTGTCACTCCAGTCATTGCTGTCCAGCTTTGACCTTGCTCTGTTGAAGACAATTCTCCATCAACTGAGCTTTCTTATTCTGAACTAATGCTGGTTATTATCTGACATTATTCTGCACCTTCCTACACGTGATCATGGTCTCCTGAATGATCTGCCACTGACACTTGATCTACTTGGCCCCCATCATTCCCAAGAAGTATGATCAAACGAGCACTCTTTCTTTTTGAACTGAATGCACTGTTTTCGGAACTTTGTCGTGCATACAATCCAGGAAAACTTACCCTTGCTGCCTCTTACTCTACCAATATTCCAGTCTGTGTTTGAAAAACTGAGGTCTCAAATAACACTATAGAACAGGAACAGTCCCTTTAGCCCACAAGCATCCATTAACACACGATTTTCTAATCATGAAATCTCTTTATTTCCCCTGCACAGTTTGTATCTCTCTATTCCCTGCCAATTCACAAATCCATCAAGATGTCTTTTAAGCATTGTGATTGTACCTGCTTATCCCACTTTCTCTGGCAATGCATTCGAGGCACATACTGTCCTGTGTGTAAAAACTTACTTTTCACACCTCCTTTGCATTTTTCCCTTATACCTTAAACTTATGTCCCCTACACACTGTCATTTCTACTCTAGACTCCACCTATCCATGTCTGTCACAGTTTAGTACATTTCTACCTGATTGCTCCTTAGCCTCTGATGTTTAAATGAAAACAAACCAAATTTATCCAACATCTCCTCATAACTAATATCCTCCAAACAAGGTGACATCCTGGTAACCTGTTTCTGTACCCTTTGCAAAGCTGATCATCCTTGTGGTGGTTTGGTCAGCAGAATTGTACACGACATTGCAGATGTAGCCTCACTGAAGTTCTAGTGAGCTGCAATATGACCAATTTTTATGCACTTTGCCCTGACCATCATCTCCACTACGGTTGCCATTTTCAGGGAACTGTGAACCTGTAGACCTAGATACTGCTCTATGATCGTGCTTCTCAGAATTCTGCCATTTACTGTGCACTTACCTCCTTCATTAGACCTTCCAAAATGTATCACCTCACATTTGTCTGGATTAAATACCACCTGCCATTTTCCCATACAAGTCTCCAGTCAATCTATATCCTGCTGTATCCTCTAGCATTCCTCCTCACTACTCTCAGCTCCACACATCTTTGTCATTCATATATTTACTAATTTGATCACCTACATTCTCCTTCAATTTTTTTTTAATAATAAATATGTTAACAACAGGTGTCTGATTCCTACAGAAAAGCACTGGTCACAGATCTATAGCTACTTTTCATCTTCTATGACAAAGCCAGTTCTGTACCCACCTCATGGTGTAACCTAGGTCACTTAGACTTCTGTATCAGCCTGCCATGATGGGCCTTGTCAAAGGCCTTGCTGAAGTTCATGTGGATAACATGCACCGTGGCTTCCTGCAGAGGAGGCCATGTCTCTCAAACTGGATTGTGTTTTTTTTGAAGAAGTGATGAAGATGATTGATGTAGGCAGCGCAGTGGATGTTGTTTGCATGTACTCTACTGAAGCATTTGACAAGCTCCCTCATGGTAGGTGGGTCCAGGAGATTATGTCACATGAGATCGATCCATGGTGAGTTGCTAAATTGGATTGGGTTAGAGGACAGAGGGTGGGTGGGGATGGTGTTTTTTGACGAGAGATCTGCAACCAGTGATGTTCCACAAGGTTTGTCATTTTTATAAATGATTGGGATGAAAATCTAAGTTGTCTGTTTAATAGGTTTGCTAATGCTGTGAAAATTGGTGCAGCTGACGATAGTGAGGTAGGTTGTCAAAGGACACAGCGGGATGTAGATCAATCGGAAAGTTGGATGGAGAAATGGCAGATGGACTTTAATTCAGAGAAGAGTGTGGAAATGCAGTTTCGGAGGCTAAATGCAGGAGGAAAGTATACAGTAAATGGCAGGACCATTAGGAGCATTGGTATAAAGGGGGATCTTGGGGTCTAATTCCAGATAGCTCCCTGAACACAGTTGGATAAGGTGGTAAAGAAGAAAGTTGAGTGGACCAGTGCACTGTCATCAGTGTAGGGGAGAGTCTTAAAGACAAGCTTTATTTTTGTATTTGTTTTCAGTCTGGATTGAGAGGCGGGCTCACTGCCTGACCAGGTATACAGGTAGACTTCTTCATTTCAGAGGGGAATGTCAAGGCTGAGAAAATGAGGAAGAAAATGTGAAACAAAGTTGGGGTTATGACACAGCCCAGTTTCACTTCATTCTTTACCCTGGACCTATCAGATGTGATGCTGTTAATCTGTGCAAAACAGGGCAGTGAAAGCAGCAGTTGGCCCAAGAAGCTTTGATGAACAAAACTTGTTTGGTCATCTCCTTTGTCAGCTTCCTTTCTATAAATTGATTTTTATGTTTTCCTTTCCACAAGGCATCTGTTTCTTTCTCCAAACACAAATCTTGAATTCAGAATGACTGTTGGTGCTTTTAAAAAGGGACACTTGTCCAAACCATCAGCAATATGTCCAGAGTACCAAACTGCAGCCAATTATAGGTGTGTTAACATCAGTTGAAACAGATCTAATATTGTCAGACTTAATTTTGGTAGCGATAACAGCAGAATTCAATTCTTTCATAAAATACGGAAATCTCTGGCTGGGCCATCATTAGTCACCCTGGAGAAGATGCTGCTGAGTTTCCTCCTTGAACTACTGCAGTATAAAGGTATTGAGGTTCACTTATATATCTCCAGTTGAAGGATTGAGTGAATCGCTTCCCACAAATGGAGCAAATGAATGGCCATTCTCTAGTGTGAACTCGCTGATGAGCAGAGCGAGGATGAACACCTGAAACTACTCCCACAGGAAGTGCAGCTGAACAGCTTTTCTCTGGGATAAACTCGCTGGTGTCTCAGCAAACTGGATGATTGACTGCAGCCCTTCCCACATACAGAGCGTGAACTTGCTGGTGTCGAATGAGGGCAGATGCATGTCTGAACTTCTTTCCATAGGAGGTGCAGCCAAATAGTTTCTGCTCAGTATGAATTTGCTGGTGTGATTGAAGGCCGGATGAATGAGGGAATCTCTTCCCATGCACCGAACAATTGAATGGCTTCTCCCTTCCTCGGTGCGAATCCATTGACGTCACATGAGCCAGGATGTCTGTGTAAATCTCTTCCCACGCTCTGAACAGGTGAACAGTCTCTCCCCAGTGTGAATTCTCTGGTGTGACATGAGTTTGGTTATTTGATTAAATTCCTTCCCACACACAGAACAGGTAAGTGGCTTCTTCCTGATGCGAATTCATTGATGGATTTCCAGCTGGGATGGGTAATATGGGTAATTGAATCTTTTTACTGTAGTTCTCACATTTCCACGGTTTCTCCACAGGACTGTCACCTTTGTATCACTTCAGAATGGTTGATCAACTGAAGCCTCGACAGCACACTGATCGAGCAGGGTATCTCCCTACTGTGAATGGTGTAAATGTTTTTCCAACCTTCTTGATCGATTGGTTCAATTTCTCTCCACAAGAAATATGCTGGAATGCTCCCACATGGGATGTGTAACAGGGTAAATCTTTTATGCAGTCTACTCACTGCAATATTGTCAGCTGAATATTGTGTGTATCACCTACATACAGGTCAAACATTTCTCCTTCCACATTCAGAGGCTGAAGGGACTCAGCTCCTCGTAAATTGCATGAGTCAACCATTCACAGCAGGAAATTTGATTTGTGTTTAATATCTGCAAATACTTCTCTTCTAATATCCTGCAAAAGGAGTTTACAAAAGTCACTTACTGTCATTGCAGGAATAAATTCAGAACAGACATGTCCAGATCCTAAGGAACATTATTCTTCTCTCTTATTTCTCAAATCTGTAAACTCCTGGCTCTACCCTCCTTCCTCTTTCAACTGAAATCCAGATCTATCCCCCTATCTCTGTCCTCCTCCTTCCAGTTTTCTCCCTTTCTTCGTCCTCTTCTCTCTGGATCAAGTTCCCAACTCCAGTCGGCTGACTGAAAATCAAATCAGTGAGTCTGATTCGGGGTTTGAGTCTCCAGTGGCTGTTTGGTGAATCCTCCCCATACACCTCTAGGATTTCCTTCTTAGTTACAGCCTCATCGATTTCTGCCCAAGTGAGACACGGCTTCCCTTTCCGAAAATGGCAGCCAAGTATCTGGGGAGAATTCCCGTCCCCGACCTAACCAAGGTGGCTGTTAGTAATCCTTGGGCCTGATACATTGGGGCCCCAGGCCTCCTCTACGAGATTATAAACTGCCCAGGCCATCACCTCCCGCGGTTTCCATTCCTACCCCGTCTCACAAACTCCTGCCTCGAGAGCAGGACAGGGATTTTGTTGCTTGAGCCTGGAGAGCTTCTCAAATTGAGTCCCCTGCAGCCTGCTGCAATGCCTGCATTGCGCACTGGGCCTGTGTGATTGGCCTGGAGCTGCCGTCAATGTGAAGGTGGGGGGGGTGGGGGTGCAGATATGAGTGACCAACAAAACAGGGGCGATCGTCTAACCAATCGGAGTGAATGACGGGCAAGAATGTATGTAGCTCTCGCTCATTGGCTGAAACTCATACCAAGCGTCATAGTTCTGAGGCGGACACGACGTATCATACACCCAGTGAACTGAACAACACTGCATGACACCAGGGCAACTGCACCAGGAGTATTCTGTTCAGTATTGTTCTCCTTATCTGAGGAATGATAGTCTGTCTTTGTAGTCACAGTGCTATGGAGATATACCAGACTGATTCCGGGAAGGGGGTTTCTTCATTCAGAGAGGAGTAAATCTGTGGACTTCAACTACCAAAGAAAGTGGTTTAGCAAAATATTGAACGTTGTGAAGAAGGTTTAGATTATTGTTCAGAGGGATAAAGGGATCAAAGGGTGTTGAAAGTGAGAAAGTACTGAGTTGGTGATCAGCAATATCAGCATGAATGGCAGAACAGTCTCAAGGGCGAAAGAGCAATCTGTTCATGAAGAAGGTCTGAGGCTCCGAAAGCTTGTGTTTTCAAATAAACCTGTTGGACTAATAAGCTGGTGTTGTGTGATTTCTGACCTTGTCCACCCTAGTCCAACACCAGCACGTCATGTTCTTATTTTCTAAGACTCTAGATCACTATTCTTAATTTCCCTCCTAGTCATGGATAGGCCCCATTTCTCATTTTATTTTTGTGCCAGATAGGAATGAACAACTGTTGCAGTTCTCCAATATTTTCTTTAAGTGTTTTCACTTGCCTATCCAATTCTATCCCCTTAAGTTATGCTCCCCAATTTATTATGGCCAGCTTGTGTGCCATGCCATCACGGCTTCCTCTTTTTAAATTCAGGATCTTAGTCTCAGAAGCAATTCTGCCACTCTCCAACTTAGAGCCACAGAGTTGTACAGCATGGAAACAGAATCTTTGGTCCAATGCGTCCAAGCTAACCAGGTATCCTAATTAATGTGGTCCCATTTAATACCATTTGGCCCATACCCCTGCAAACTCTTCCTGTTCACGCACCCATCTAGATACCTTTTAAATGTTGTAATTGTACCAGCCTCTACCACTTCCTGTGGTAGCTCATTCCATACATGTACCACCCTCGACATGAAAAGAAAATGTCCCTTAGGTTCCTTTTACACCTTTCTGCTATCAACTTAAAGCTACGTGCTCCAGTTTTGGACTACTAGCCTGGGAAAATGACGTTGACTACTCACCTTAGCCGCGTCTCTCATGATTTTATAAACATTTACAAGGCCACCCCGCAGCCTCCAATATTTCAGGGAAAATAGCCCCAGCTTATTCAGCCTCTCCCTATAGCCCAAACCCTCCAACTCCAGTGAAATCCTTTTAAATGTTTTCTGAACCACTTCAAGTGTCTTTAGTGACAGCAACATTCCAAAATTGGTCTAACCAATATCCTGTATAGTCACAATATGACATTTCAACACCTATAATGCATTGACCAATAAATGCAAGAATACCAAAGTCTTCCTTCACGATCCTATCTAACTCTGGCTCCACCTTAAAGGAACTCTTGAACCTGCACCCCAAAGTCTTTGTTCAGCAATGTTCCCCAGGACCTTACCATTAAGTGCATGACTCCTGGCCTGGTTTGCCTTCCCAAAATGCAACACCTCACATTTATCCAAACTTAACTCCACCTGTTACTCCTCAGCCTGTTGGCCAATCTGATAAAGGCCCTGCTGTACTCTGAGATAACATTCTCACTGCGCACTGCACCAGAAATTTTGGTGTCATCCACAAACTTAATAACCATGCCTCCTATGTTCACATCCAAATCATTTATATAAATGACATCAAAGGATGATGTGACTGCACAAGTGCAGAGATCCAGCAGGATGTTGCTTGGGCTGGAGTGATGGCGTTATGAAGAAAAAGTAGAGAGGCTGTGTTGTTTTCCTGGTGGAAGAGGTGGCTGGGTGGGGACCTGATTGAAGTGAACAAAGCTCTGGAGGGCATAGATTGCTTAGAAAGGGATAATCATCTCCCCCTAGTACAGAAATCAATAACGGGAGGGGGGGGGGAAACACTTTTAAAATAAGTAGTTGGAGGTTTTAAGTGGATTTGAGGGAAAACAAATTCTTCCAAAACGAGGTGAGTGACTATCTGTCAGTCACAGCCTGAAAGTGTCAGAGGGAGGGTTCTGGAGTACTGACCACTTACACATTAGCACTATCCCATCACCTCCTTTCCATTTACCCATTGCCATGTAGTTACAATTTTAATTTTAGATGGGTACCGCTAGAGACTTACTTAAAATAAGTTAACAAAATTTTCTTATTTATAGATTCAGACTTGAAAGATGGAAAAAGTAAATATATATACATTGTCTATGAATAGGAAGGGAAGAGAGGGATGTAGATCTTGTAAGAGAAGACAGTTTTAAGATGGAAGGGCAAAATCTGTCAGCGCAAGCTTGGAGGGCTGAAGGGCCTGCGTCTGTGCTGTATTGTTGTTTTGTACTGCACCCTTCTCCAACTGCCGCATCACAGTAAAATTTGTATTGATTGAGGGTTTTCAATGTCACGGCCGTTACCCAGCAGTCCCCGCACTGGTAAAGGTCCCTGATTAACATTCTAGGCGAGAACTGCGCAGGCGTCGTGCCGTTGAGTTCTTTGGAATGTGTGCGCTGAGAGTGACGGCGACGGGGGAAGATGCTCTGCTCTTTTGTCACATTCGCAGTCAGTAAAGATTGAAAGTGCGAAGGGAGCGATGGAAACCACTGTGGCCTGGGAGGGGTTTCTAAACACCTCTGGAAGGCAATGAAAACTAAAAATGAATCTGCAGGCCTTTGACCCGGAGATAATGGGAACTGCAGATGCTGGAGAATCCAAGATAGTAAAATGTGAAGCTGGATGAACACAGCAGGCCAAGCAGCATCTCAGGAGCACAAAAGCTGACGTTTCGGGCCTAGACCCTTCATCAGAGAGGGGGATGGGGAGAGGGTTCTGGAATAAATAGGGAGAGAGGGGGAGGCGGACCGAAGATGGAGAGAAAAGAAGATAGGTGGAGAGGAGAGTATAGGTGGGGAGGTAGGGAGGGGATAGGTCAGTCCAGGGAAGACGGACAGTCAAGGAGGTGGGATGAGGTTAGTAGGTAGATGGGGGTGCGGCTTGGGGTGGGAGGAAGGGATGGGTGAGAGGAAGAACAGGTGAGGGGGGCAGAGACAGGTTGAACTGGTTTTGGGATGCAGTGGGTGGAGGGAAAGAGCTGGGCTGGTTGTGTGGTGCAGTGGGGGGAGGGGTCGAACTGGGCTGGTTTGGGGATGCAGTAGGAGAAGGGGAGATTTTGAAACTGGTGAAGTCCACATTGAAACCATTAGGCTGCAGGGTTCCCAGGCAGAATATGAGTTGCTGTTCCTGCAACCTTCGGGTGGCATCATTGTGGCACTGCGGGAGGCCCATGATGGACATGTCATCTAAAGAATGGGAGGGGGAGTGGAAATGGTTTGCGACTGGGAGGTGCAGTAGTTTGTTGCGAACTGAGCAGAGGTGTTCTGCAAAGCGGTCTCCAAGCCTCCGCTCGGTTTCCCCAATGTAGAGGAAGCCACACTGGGTACAGTGGATGCAGTATACCACATTGGCAGATGTGCAGGTGAACCTCTGCTTAATATGGAAAGTCAACTTGGGGCCTGGGATAGGGGTGAGGGAGGAGGTGTGGGGGCAAGTGTAGTATTTCCTGCGGTTGCAGGGGAAGGTGCCGGGTGTGGTGGGGTTGGAGGGGCGTGTGGAGCGGACAAGGGAGTCACGGAGAGAGTGGTCTCTCCAGAAAGCAGACAAGGGTGGGGATGGAAAAATGTCTTGGGTGGTGGGGTTGGATTGCAGATGGCAGAAGTGTCGGAGGATGATGCGTTGTATGCCGTGGTCGACCCATTGTCTCAACGTGTTCCTGCCCCACCGAACTCATCTCCACCTATCTGGACTCCATTTTTTCCCCTTTGGTCGAGGAACTCCCGACCTACATCTGTGACACCACCCACGCCCTCCACCTCCTCCAGAACTTCCAATTCCCTGGCCCCCAACACCTCATTTTCAGCATGGCCGTCCAGTCCCTATACATCTGTATTCCGCATGCAGATGGCCTCAAGGCCCTCCGCTTCTTCTGCCCCACAGGCCCAACCAGTCCTCCTCGACTGACACCTTCATCAGCCTAGCCAAACTCGCCCTCAACCTCAACAACTTCTCTTTCGATTCCTCCCACTTTCTACAGACAAAGTGGGTGGCCATGGGCACCCGCATGGGTCCCAGCTATGCCTGCTTCTTGGTAGGTTACGTGGAACAGTCCCTCTTCCGCACCTACACAGGCCCCAAACCCCACCTCTTCCTCCGGTACATTGATGACTGTATCGGTGCCGCCTCTTGCTCCCCAGAGGAGCTCGAACAGTTCATCCACTTCACCAACACCTTCCACCCCAACCTTCAGTTCACCTGGGCCATCTCCATCACAATCCTCACCTTCCTGGACCTCTCAGTCTCCATCTCAGGCAACCAGCTTGTAACAGATGTCCATTTCAAGTCCACCGACTCCCACAGCTACCTAGAATACACCTCCTCCCACCCACCCTCCTGCAAAAATTCCATCCCCTATTCCCAATTCCTCCGCCCCCGCCGCATCTGCTCCCACAATGAGGCATTCCACTCCCGCACATCCCAGATGTCCAAGTTCTTCAAGGACCGCAACTTTCCCCCCAAAGTGGTCGAGAACGCCCTTGACCGCGTCTCCCGCATTTCCCACAACACATCCCTCACACCCTGCCCCCGAAACAACCGCCCCAAGAGGATCCCCCTCGTTCTCACACACCACCCTACCAACGTCCGGATACAACGCATCATCCTCCGACACGTCTGCCACCTACAATCCGACCCCACCACCCAAGACATTTTTCCATCCCCACCCTTGTCTGCTTTCTGGAGAGACCACTCTCTCCGTGACTCCCTTGTTCGCTCCACACTGCCCTCCAACCCCACCACACCCGGCACCTTCCCCTGCAACTGCAGGAAATGCTACACTTGCCCCCACACCTCCTCCCTCACCCCTATCCCAGGCCTCAAGATGACTTTCCATATTAAGCAGATGTTCACCTGCACATCTGCCAGTGTGGTATACTGTATCCATTGTACCCGGTGTGGCTTCCTGTACATTGGGGAAACCAAGCGGAGGCTTGAGGACCAATTTGCAGAACACCTCCGCTCGATTCGCAATAAACAACTGCACCTCCCAGTCGCGAACCATTTCAACTCCCCCTCCCATTCTTTAGACGACATGTCCATCATGGGCCTCCTGCAGTGCCACAATGATGCCACCCGAAGGTTGCAGGAACAGCAACTCATATTCCGCTTGGGAACCCTGCAGCCCAATGGTATCAATGTGGACTTCACCAGCTTCAAAATCTCCCCTTCCCCCACCGCATCCCAAAACCAGCCCAGTTCGACCCCTCCCGCCACTGCACCATGCAACCAGCCCAGCTCTTCCCCTCCACCCTCTGCATCCCAAAACCAGCCCAGCCTGTCTCTGCCTCCCTAACCGGTTCTTCCTCTCACCCATTCCTTCCTCCCACCCCAAGCCACACCTCTATTTACTACCTACTAACCTCATCCCACCTCCTTGACCTGTCCCCTCACTACCACCCCACCTGTACTCTCCTCTCCACCTATCTTCTTTTCTCTACAGCTTCCGTCCGCCTCCCCCTCTCTCCCTATTTATTCCAGAACCCTCAACCCATCCCCCTCTCTGATGAAGGGTCTAGGCCCGAAACGTCAGCTTTTGTGCTCCTGAGATGCTGCTTGGCCTGCTGTGTTCATCTAGCTTCACACTTATAATCTGTGTCAACAAAACATGGTGTGGATGAGACTTCATCTCACAACCTCGGCAATTCCTACCACGGTCTCTGCATGTCTGATTGCAATATTAACTGATCCCTTACAGTATCACTTCAGGATATGTTAAGAGGAAATATTGGGGACAACAGTCAGTGGTTTGACTCATTCTCGAGCCGAAGCTCATGCTGCCACACCACAAAGAACGGGTCACTACACTGTCACAGCGCCACATAATGAAACGAGCAGGAGCAGGAAATAAGTACAGTGATAGAGGGTTTGTAAGGAGCACCATCAGACCCTCAACAGGAATACTCATCAAACAGTAAACTGTGATGAAGGAACACTGAATGAGGGCACGGAGCTACTCTGTGCCTCCAGTGATGCAATCGGTGAGCGCGCGGTCCTTCTCTGACGGTACAGAGGCGCGTGAAATGCCCAGGCTGTGAGCTCCAACCTCACCCGGGCCAGCTTTTAGTGACACGGACCAGCAGGACAAGGATAAAGAGCATTTTTCAGCATAATAGCCTCTTTTGATAAAGATTGGTTTCTGGGTTTGAGAAATGTCTGGTCCTGGGGAACTGTCCCAGTGGTCAAGGAAAACCCTGCAAATATTCAACTCGCGAAGAAGCATCTATGGAGGTAAGAATGAAGATGGCATTTGAGCGCCACGACCTTTCTCGTATGGCTGGCCCTGAACGTGGTTAAATTCAGGGCAAAGCTGTTTTGCTCATTATACTTTGCACCCACACATACAGTTCATTGCAATAGTCGAAAATGAATTAGAGTTATCTAATTTTTAACATTGTCCCGCATTTATTTCAGCTTAAAGAAAGCGCTGCTGATAAGAAGAGAGTTAAACTGCAAAACCAATGTGACTTGTTCCTGTGTTTCTTGGGTGGAGATTACTGAGTACTAAATGGATTCTACATCTTGGTATTGATTACTGTTGCATTTTTAAGGCACTTGATTAAAGCTGGAAATGGATCTCCGAGCAACTGTTCATTCGGGAATATCTTTCCTGTACAATTTTAAATCAAGTTTGGTCAGTTGCAGTCAGAATTGATCACATGGAAATTTATGCCAGATCTTCCAAAGCCATGAGCTTCTGTTTTACTCAATCTTATACAGCGGCACACGTTCACGAAATTTCGTTACATTTCAAGTCAGAGATTGTTTCTCAACGTTTTCCCTGACCACACCCTACCCCTAATCCCTCAACCACCCACAGACTCTCTCTCTCCCTGAGAATGCACTCCTTGTGCGACTGCAAACGAGTCTTTCAAAATATTTTGGAAACGGTTTTTCGGTGTGACAGGAATTCAGCTCCTATCTTTTATTTTTCGTCAATGATTTTGAATGTCTGACTTCCAGTTATTGGTTCACTTGAAGGAGGGAACTTCCCCCTTTTTCCTCTCTCCACAACTCAAATCATCTGCAAAATGTCCATGAGGTATTCCTTTCGTTAGTGTGAGCATTTCCAACTTTTCTAACATCCCTCGTGAATAAAATCCTGTCGCGGTAAACCCCATTGGTGTTCTCTGGAATGTTTTAACACCCAAGTAAGCTCCATCATGCCCTTCCTTTTCAAACAATAGAATCACTAGAGTGTGGAAAGTGCCGATCGAGTCTGCCCCGACCCTTGAAAGAACATCCCACCCAGACCTAGCGGCCGCCCTATCTCTGCATTAACTATGGTTTAACCTACACATCCCTGACAGCACAGAGCAATTTAGCAAGGCCAATACACCGAACCTGCCCATCCAACAGCAGTGTAACCACTGAGACACTGTACGATCCTAGTAAACCCTGTCTGTGTCATATCTGATATCTTTACAACCGTGAACCCCAGTAAGCACCATCTGTGCCCTTTCTGATATCTTTATTCCCGGTAACCCAGTTTAGTGAAAGCACGCGGGACCCACGAACCCAAATGCAGTGCAGCAAAACTCTCCTCTGTGCTGTACAATCTCATTAGCGCTGCAGGAAAGGTATTTGCTGTTACTGCACTCAAATCGGGATCGGTTTATCCAGTGCCTCCCTCGGATTTCTGCTTCCAGTAAACACTTCACTCTGGAACAAATCTATCAAATCATTTTGATTTCAACGCAGACAAAAGGCGCAGCTTGCAGAAGGCATGTGTTGGCACTTTCACTGACACTCTGTCTCCCCCGGATGTAGTCCTGCCCAGCACTGAGTCAGACAGCACCGTCCTTCCTCTGACATGTCCCATCGAGAATGGAAGGACAGATAGTAATAACCCACACCTGTAAACGGAGCGGGCAATTTCAAATTCCTAAGAGAGACACAACTCAGAGTCAGAGATCACAGAATCCCTACAATGCAGATGGAGATCTTTCAGCCCACTGCTTCTGCACCTAACACCACTCGAGCTTTCCACTTCTCCACCCTAACCCCACAAACCCACATTTACTACGACGAACCATGACAGGACAATTTACCGAAACGGCACAACTTTGGGGAGAATGCGCAAACTCCATACAGAGAGTCTCACAAAACTACAGTCGAAACTGTGTTCCCGCCACCACGAGGCAATGCTGAACCACCCTGGAATATGAGGATGGTCTCCTGTGGGGAGTTTAACGCTGCTCTCCCACGTGAGACGCAGGGATACGAACCAGTCCACTACTGCTGTCTTCCACACAGCATAAGGCCCTTCAGTCTATTGCGGCTGCACTGGACAAAACAAGCACTGAACTATCCCAATCCTATTTACCATCACTTGGCTCAGCATCTGCTGGCTGAAACAAGTCTTTCTGAGTATCTATTCAAACCGGCCTGCCTCTTACCTTAAATCTACGGCTCCATGGTGATCGATCAAAGAGAAACAGCACCTTCAGTCTCCCCTGTTCGTATGCCTCATTAGTTTGCATATCTCGATCACCTTCCCTCGCAATCATCCCTGCTCTAAGAAAACAACCCCAGTCTGTCCAATCTCTCTTCGTAACTGAAACTCTTCAGCCCGGGCAATATCCTTGTAAACCCCTTTTGCACCGTTCCCTATAGGAGCACATCTCTCCAAGAGGAGAATTGCAGAACTGCACACAATGCTGTCGCTGTAAAGGAATGAACAAATGAAATAAATGATTCAAACAGCTACAGAAACTGTTCCTTTCCAATAAAGATTCTTTTGCTCAAACGTATCCTGTGTCTTTTTCCTGAACCTGATGTCCCAACAATCACTGGTCCATGTCTGTAAAAGATATTCTACTCCCAACTGCGGCAACTAAATGGATCGACTGATTTGAAGGTCCACATGGTGAGACTGGGGCACGCTCACCCAGCAACAATGACCGCAAGAGCAGAGGCTAAATGGTGTGAATATGGCAGTGTGTGATAGATTGTGCAGTGCCTCAGCGAAGTGGGAGAAGGGACGTAAAGGAGAGTTAGTGATTGTGGGAGGGAGAAAAATCTGCGGGAAGAGATGGGTTTGTATTCTGATACATCAAACACAGACATGGGAGAGAGCGGGTGTTTGAGGGAATAAGTTCATCAACTGGGAGAATATTTTCATGCGAATCAATTAATTCCTTATCGAAGGATGATTCACAAGGAGCAACATGGGAAGAACACCCATTGCTACGGCTCAGATCAGAACTGAGGTTGCTCCGGCCACCACTCAGAGTACTCATCACTGTACAAGCAGGGCCACACAGGGAGACACTCTGGAAAAGTGTGACAAGTACAATGGCTGAGGATGTGTCAGGAACAGCTCCATAAATACAACGGGAATACTTGGCGACCAGTGGACTAACATGTGGGAACTCAGAGCGAGCTGAATCTTTAACTTCGATGCCTCCAGAATCCATTAACTGAGACGATATTATTGAAATGTAATTTCAGTAACAATGTAGTTTAACATCGGATACTTCACCAGTTCCCTCACACAAGGAAGTGACCACTGCTGCAGATGGCCATATAATCCCAGTTCCCAGGCCCAGAATCAGACCAAAACAGTGGCGCAGCAGGGGAGGTGGAACCAGAAACGGGGCTGGAAATGAACAAATAGAGAACCTTCTTTCCTGCCTACTATGCCACCAATTTTGGTGTCGTTTGTGAACTTACTATCCATGCCTTCTATCTGTTGTTTCTGGTGTAGATCAATGATTTAGATGTAGCTGTAGTGGCTGTGATTTCGATGTTTGCAGATGATGCAACAATTGGTCAGATGGTTAACCATGAGGAAGCAAGCTGTGGGCTGCACGGGGACATTAAATAATTAGGAAGAAAATGAGGAATTCAATCCAGGGAAGTGGCTGGTAATGAAACTGGGAAGGGTAAGTTATGGGAGTGCTCAAAAACAGTAAGGGCACTGAGTGGATTAAAGTAAAGAACAGAGCTTGGAGTGGGCATTCACAGATCCATGAAGGTGGTTGGATGGGAAGATCAGGTGCTTGAGAGAGGGCTTGAGGACTGGCTCTTTTGAGACCATCTAGAGGCTGAACACAAGTTTGGTCACTGCACTAAACAACTGGAAAAAGTATCATAAGGCAGAAGATGGAGGGCAGAAATAGGCCATTTGGTCCATCAAGCCGACTCCACCACTCAGTGAGATCATCCCTTATACTGCTCCAACTCAGGGTGGAATGTTCCTCACAGGGGAACTTACAGATGGGGTTGTTCTGATGCACTGTCTGCTCTTGCCCATTCAGGCGGTACAGTCCATGGGCTGCGTGACTTACTCTAGTGCATCTTGTAGATGGTGCATTCCATTGCCACTGTGCCTCGGTGTTGAAGGGAGTTGATATTGCAAGTACTGAATGCGGTGCCAGTTAAGGGGGCTGCCTTTCCTGCACTGTGTCAAGTTTCTTGAGTGTTGCTGGAGCTGCACCCATCCAAGCAAATGGACAGTATCCCATTATACTCCTGCCTTGTGCCTTGCAGGCGATACACAGGTTTCCGGGAGTCAAAATTTGATTTAATCACAAAACTTCGATTCACTTGTAGCAACAAAATTTACATGGCAGGTCCAGTTCTGTTTCTCTCCAACACTCGTCCCCAGGATGTTAGAGTGGGAAATTCAGTGAAGATAAATGAAAATAATGTCAATGGGATATGAAATCATCAGCCAGCATTCCCACTGCTGCATTATGCAATCAGGGTGATGAAGGGTAAGGAGTCAGCAGTGTGTAAAAGGGGAATATAGATGTAATGGAGAGAGGCACCGTAGTATATACCATACAGGAGTAAATACACATGGACAAATCACACAGGATAGGGCTGAGTGAAATATATCTATATAAAGGACATTACTATTGTAGCTCAGGTATTTAATATTATATCCATAACAGTGAACAGTCAGCGGACACTTCGGCTTCAGAAATCATCTGTATAATTTAAGATAGTCACATAAGTGTCACTCCTAAAAGGAAAGGCATGTGCTGAGAGCATGTGCTGTGTCACAGATAAGCTCTGAGGAAGTCGAAATTACAGAACAGCATCTTACTTATGTCAACCATTTACTACAAAAAAAGTTTATTTTTTACTTCTTCGTGAAGCGAGGAGGCGAGGGATGGGGGGGCGAGGGATGGGGTGCAAGGAATGGGGAGGGAGTGAGCAAGGGAGCAAGGGATTGGGATGGACTGAGCTACAGGGTGGGAGCAATTGGTGGGGATGGATTGAGGGACGGCAATGGAGTGAGGGATGGGGAGGGAGTGAGTGAGTGAGGGACAGAGTGAGGGAGCGAGGGGTGGGGAGGAACAGACAGGGAGTGAATGAGCAAGGGCAGGGAGTGGGCCAGTCAGGGATGGATTCAGGGGATCAAGGAATGGGGAGGGAGAGACAGGGAGTGAGGGATGGGAAGCGAGGGACAGAGGAGAAAATGAGCGAGGGATGGGGAGGGAGCAAGGAAGTGAATGAGGAAAGTGGAGGCAGGGAGCGAGGGACAGAGATGGAGAGAGGGAGGGAGATAGGGACAGAGAGGGAGCAAAAGCAAGGGAGACAGGGAGGGAGGGAGCAAGGAGGGAGTGAGGGATGAGGCAGGAGGGAGGGAGGGACGGACAGGAAGGGAGAGAGCAAGGGACGGAAAGGGAGGGAGATAGGGACAGTAAGAGAGCGTGAGGGAGGGACTGAGGGACGGTGAAGGAGTGAGGTAAAGGGAGGGGGTGAGGGAGCGAGTGAGGGATGGCGAGGGAGCGAAGGACAGGGAGGAATGGAACAAGGGACGGAGCGACGGACGGGGAGGGATCTAGCAAGGGACAAGGGGGAAGGGTGTGAGTGATCAAAAGAGGGACGGGGAAGGAGCAAAGGAGCAACAGAGGGATGAGGAGGTGGGAGGGAGGAATGGAAGCGGAGGGAGAGAGTGAGGGACAGGTTGGGAGCGAGGGGCAAGGAGGGAGTGAGAGAGAGCATGATGGACAGACAGGGAGCGAGGAAGCGAGGGAACAAGGGAGGGGCAGGGTGAGAGTGAGGGATGGGGAGGGAGCAAGGGATAGAGTGAGGGACAGGGAGGGAGGGAGCAAGGGAGGGAGAGGGAGGGAGAAAGGGACAGGGACTGAGTGATAAAAGCAGTGTGGGATGCAAAGGGAGCGAGGGATGGGAAACAATTGAGGGAGGGACAGGGACAGAAGGAGGGAGTGAGTGAAAGAGGGACGGGGAAGGACCAAGGGAGGGTTGGGGTGGTGGGAGGGAGGGAGGGATGGGGAGGGAGGGAGGAAGTGAGGGAGTGAGGGATTGGGAGGGAGAGAGGGACATCTGAGCGAGGGATGGAGTGAGTGAGCAAGAGACTAAGCAAAGGAGTGACGGACAGAGTGAGGGATGGTGTGAGGAACAGAGCGAGGAAGTGAGGGACGGTGAGGGCAGGAGGGACTGAAGGTCGGGGGGGAGGGATCAAGGGATGGGGAGTGAGGGAACGAGGGACTGAGTGAGCTAGCGAGCAAGGAATGCTACGAGAAAGCGAGGGATGGAGCAAAGGACCGAGGGATGGGGTGGGAATGAGGGATGGGGAGGGAGCAAGGGAGTGAGGGCCTGGGAGGGAGCGAGTGAGCAAGGGCCTGTTAAGGATGGGAAGAGAAGGATCAAGGGACAGGGAGGGAGCGAGTGTTGGCGAGAGAACGAGGGATGGGGACAGAGCGAGGGATGGGGAGGGAGCAATTGAGTGAGGGAACAAGCAAGGGAGCGAGGGGCAGAGATGGAGGGAGCGAGCGATGGAGAGGGAGGGATGGAACAAGAGAGAGGGACAGAGGAAGCAAGGGACAGGGAGGGAGTGAGGAAGTGAGTGAGCAATGGATGGTGCGAGAGAGCGAGGGAGAGAGTGAGGGATGAGGAGTGAGCAAGGACATGGATGGAGGGAGCAAGGGAGTAAGGGATGGGGAGGGAGGCAGCAAGGGTTAGGGAAGGAGTGAGGTAGGGAGCAATGGATGTTGAGAGAGCGAGAGAGTGAGTGAGGGCGGGAAGGGCCATAGCAAGGGTTGGGAGCAAGGGAGAGAGGGACAGGAACGAGGGACAAGGGAGGAAGCCAGGGAAGGGAGCAAGGGATGGGGAGGGAGTGAGGGACAGTGAGGCAGCGAAGGACAGGGAGGGAGCGAGTGACATAGAGGGAGAGGGAGGGGAACAGGGAAGGAGAGGGATGGAGCTAGGGATAGGGAGGGATACAGGGAGAAGAGGGAGGGACAGGGAGGGAGGGAGAGAGTGAGTGAAAGAGGGATGGCGAAGGAGCAAGGGATGGGAGGGAGGGAGCGAGGGACAGGGAGTGAAGGACCAGGAGGGAGCAATGGAGTGAGGGACGGGGACTGAGGAAGGGAATGCGGGACAGAGACCAAGCAAGGGAGGGAGCAAGGGACTGTGAGGGGAGCAAGGGATGTTGAGGGAGTGAGGGAGTTAGGGACAGCAAGGGAGCGAGGGACAGAGAAGGAGCGAGGGATAGGGAACAAGGGAGGGAGCAATGGGTCGGAGCGAGGGACAGGGAGTGAGTGAGTGAGGTTCCGACAGGAAGGGACGGGGAGGGAGTGAGGGACGGGGAGGGAGTGAGGGAATGTGTGAGCATAGGATGGATTGAGTGAGCGAGAGACTGAGCGAGGGAATGAGGGACAGAGAGAGGGATGGAGTCAGGGACAGAGTAAGGGAGCGAGGGACGGTGAGGGAGAGAGAGTTTGAAGGACAGGCAGTGGGAGAGCAAGCGATGGGGAGCGAGGGAACAAGGGATGGTGAGAGAGTGAGGGACTGAGTGAGCAAGGGAGTGAGGGATGGGGTGGGAACGAGGGGCAGGGAGGGAGCAAAGGAGTGAGGGACTTGGAGGAAGCGAGTAAGCAAGGGGCTGTAAAGGATGGGGAGGGAAGGATCAAGGGACAGGGAGGGAGCAAGGAGCAGTGAGGGAGTGATGGATGGGGACAGAATGAGAGATGGTGAGGGAGCGATTGAGTGAGGGACAGAGCCAGGGAGCAAGGGATGATGAGGAAGGAAGGGAGTGAGGGATGGTTAGTGGGTGGGGGTGGACCGAGGGATGGAGAGGGAGGGAGGGAGGGAATGAGAGAGAGAGAGAGACAGAGGGATTGAGAGGCAGGGAGGGAGTGAGGGATGGGGAAGCAACAAGGAAGCGCGGGACGGGGAGGGTGGAGGAAGTGAGTGAGTGAGGGATGGACTGAGAGAGCAATGGGCAGGGAGGGGGGTCTAAGGGATGGGGAGTGAGCAAGGGGCAGGGAAGGAGGGAGGGAATGAGGTGCAGGGAATGAGTGAGGTAGGGAGTGATGGACATAGAGGGAGCGAGAGAGGGGGGTGAGGGAGGGAAGGACCATAGCAAGGGCAGGGAGGGAGGGAGAGAGGGGCAGGAGTGAGGGATGGGAGAGGAATCTAGGGAAGGGAGCAATGAATGAGGTGGGAGTGAGGGACAGGGAGGGATTGAGGGACATCGAGGGAGAGGGAAGGGGACAGGGAAGGAGAGAGGCTGAGCAGGGATAGGGAGGGATACAGGGAGGGAGTGAAGGACTGGGACAGGGATGGTCGAGGCAGGGGAGGGACAGGAAGGGAGCAAAGAACAGGGAGGGATGGACTGGGAGGGTGTGAGCGAGAGGGAGTGAGTGACAAGGAGGGGGACTGGGAGAGTCAGGGAGAGAGCGAGGTACAGGGAGGTAGCCAACGTTGGACAGACAGAGAGGGAGCGAGTGGCATGGAGGGAGCAAAGCACAGGGACAGGGTGGCACAGGGATGGAGCGAGGGACAGGGACAGGGTGGCACAGGGAGGGAGTAAAGCACAGGGACAGGGTGGCACAGGGAGGGAGCGAGTGACAGGGATAGGGTGGCACAGGGAGGGAGCGAGGGACAGGGACAGGGTGGCACAGGGAGGGAGCGAGGGACAGGGACAGGGTGGCACAGGGAGGGAGCGAGGGACAGGCACAGAGTGGTGGGCACAGGGAGGGAGCGAGGGACAGGGTGGCACAGGGAGGGAGCGAGGGACAGGGACAGGGTGGCACAGGGAGGGAGCAAGGGACAGGGACAGGGTGGCACAGGGAGGGAGCGAGGGACAGGGACAGGGTGGCACAGGGAGGGAGCGAGGGACAGGGACAGGATGGCACAGGGAGGGAGCGAGGGACAGGAACTGGGTGGTGGGCACAGGGAGGGAGCGAGGGACAGGGACAGGGTGGCACACGGAGGGAGCGAGGGACAGGGACAGGGTGGCACAGGGATGGAGCGAGGGACAGGCACAGGGTGGTGGGCACAGGGAGGGAGCGAGGGACAGGAACAGGGTGGCACAGGGAGGGAGCAAGTGACAGGACAGGGTGGCACAGGGAGGGAGCAAGGGACAGGGACAGGGTGGCACAGGGAGGGAGCGAGTGCCAGGGACAGGTGGGCACAGGGAGGGAGCGAGGGACAGGGACAGTGTGGCACAGGGAGGGAGCGAGGGACAGGGTGGCAAAGGGAGGGAGCGAGGGACAGGGACAGGGTGGCACAGGGAGGGAGCGAGGGACAGGGTGGCACAGGGAGGGAGCGAGGGACAGGGACAAGGTGGCACAGGGAGGGAGCGAGGGACAGGGTGGCACAGGGAGGAAGCAAGGAACAGGGACAGGGTGGCACAGAGAGGAAGCGAGGGACAGGGACAGGGTGGCACAGGGAGGGAGCAAGGGACAGGGAGGGAGCAAGGGAACGAGATGGGTGGGGACAGGAAAGGAACAAATGACAGGGAGGAACTGGGAGGGAACGAGGCAGCCAGGGATGTGGAGGAGCAAGGTAGCGAGGGACAGGGAGGGAGTGAGGGATGGGGAGGGACCGGCGAGGAGGGAGCAAAGGAGAGAAGGACAGGGAGGGAGGGACCGGGAGAGAGCGAACAAGGGACGGGGAGTGAGGCAGTGAGGGAGGGGAGTGGGGTGGGACAGAAGGATGGCGAGGGAGTGAGGGAAAGATGGACGGAGTGAGGGATAAGGAAGGGAGCATGTGATTGGGAGAGAGCGTGTGGGACAGGGATGGTGAAAGGGATGAGGGAGCGAGGGATATGGACTGGGAGGGACAGGGAGCGAGGGACATGGTGGGAGTGAGGGACGGGGAGGGGGTGAGGGACGGCGAGGGAGCAATGGGGAGGTAGCGAGGGTGTGAGGAATGGCGAGAGAGCAAGGGACGGGGTTGGAGCAAAGGACGATGAAGGAGCGATGGGGTGGGAACGATGGAGTGAGCGACAAGGAGGGAGGGAGTGAGTGACAGGGACGGAGGGAGAGAGCAACAGGGGAAGGGGCTAGGGTACAGGGAGACGGGGCCCAGAGAGCCAGATACAGGGCGTGGAGCCAGGGGGTTACAGAGATAAGTGAGGGACTTGAAGGGAAAGAGGAGGACAAGGAAGGGGGGCAGAGAGAGAGAGAAAGTGGGTCAGAGATAGAGAGTGAGAGGTGAGAGCGAGGGGAGAGGAGACAGATAAAGGGTACGGGGGGATGGGGACGGAGAGAGGGAAAGAGTGTGATAGGGGATGAGGAGAGGTGGGGTCAGAGGGAAAAATACAGAGTGGGAGATGGGGCTCACACAGGCAGAGGATGAGAGAAGTGGGCGCGAACATCCGAGGAGGAGGGAGAGAGAGAGAGACAGGACTCAAGGAGACAGGGTGTTTTGGGGAGGGGAGGTGGAAAGAGAGAAGGAGGGGAATGGAGAGAGGGATGGGGAACAGGGGGGTAGGGAGAAATGTGGGCCGGAGAGGGAGTGAGCGGGGAGGGACTGGAGAGAAAGAGACAGATATCCCAGAGGTGAACGCAAGGACAGGGTGACTTAAACCCAACTCCTGAGCTCAGTCCCAGAATTGTCCCATTCCCTTGGGGCCGATACTGTCTCTCTCCAGGTGAGCTTCTTCAACACAGAGACAAACAACAATATAGTTTGCTGAGCTGCTTGGCACTTTTTAATGAACGTTAATTACATATTGAAGTTATGGATGCAGTCAGTGGGATGGTGCCTTTTCTCTTTGGCCTGTGAGTTGAGAGAAACATTGACATGTTTCCCTGTAACCCCCTGTGGGATAAGGTTGGATAAACCAGCACTACCCTCAGTCTGTTACCATAGCGACAGGCTGCTTCATTGCTGAAACATTGAACTGAAATGAGAAAATCCTGGATGGATTGATTAATGAGTGAATTTGATTGATTGATGAATTTGGGTAAAGGGATATTTCAGCACATTCTTCAGCTGCTGCCTGAGCTTAGTCTGGGTCACGGCATAAATCGCGGTGTTTGTGCAGCAACTGAGGAGCTGCAGCATGAAGCCCAATTCCTGCACAAAGTAATCGAGGTACACAGACCGATACCCAAAATCCCACATCCGGGCCCACAGAGAATACACCATTAACATTGACCATAACAGGATGAAATTGGCTGAGATCACAAACAGTAAAATGATGGATTTTTTTCGATTTCTCATTTCTGTGTCACACTGACCGTCCCCATTGGTGTGAGCCCGGAGTCTCCTGCGGGCTCTGCTGGTCACTAAAATGTGTCTGACGGTGAAAACATTGAGCAGCAGAATCAGGAGAAATGGGAGAGTCGGGGTTAGAATGTGGTGGAGGAACTCGATTGTGACCCAGGCACGAGATGATTGAACATCGATTATTTGCCAACAAAACCAGGGGGTGTTCCCCAGCGAATAGTGAGCTGTGAGCATGAAATACCAGAAAATGTTCTTTAAACAGCTCAGCACAGTCACTGTTCCCAGAACCACAGCCGCCGTTTTCTCACTGCAATATTTACTTTTCAGCTTCTGGCAACAAATGGCCACAAATCGATCAAAGGTGAAAGTGACGGTGAACCAGACAGAACAGTCAGTGGCTGCATAAAGCAGGACGGCGTGGATATTACACACGGGGATGGAGAGCAGGAAATAAAACTGTTCGTCATAAACAGTGGGAATGTGTCTCAATATCAGGTCGAGGATAATGACCAGTAGATCCGCCACTGCCATGGCCCCCAGGTGACGTCTGACACATGGAGACAATCCACAATCTTTATAAAGCAGGACGTAGATCGTCACTACATTAACTGTGAGGAAGGAAAACAAATAAATTACACATCAGTCTGGAGGCACAGTTACCAGTTTGATTGAGGACCCAGTGACATTTTCAAATTTATCGCTGATTTATTGAAAAAAAAGAAGCTGAAATAACCCGTAGTAATTTCTCAATTTGTTTTATTTTACAAAAAAACTAGCATAAAATACAAGAAACTCTCCCTCCTGAAATACACAAACACACATCCATAAGGACAGACGGCTTCTAGAACATTCCCACAGACTCATTCACTCGAGAGCAGGCACAGGTCATTTCCTTACAGTTCCTGATATAGAGGGTGAAGACGTTGCTGTCCTGAAGGATTCTCTCCCAGTTCCATGCAGACAAACGGAGGATGGAAATTTCAGTCTTTTCGTCCACATTGTGGTCAATTTTTGTTTGTGAAGTAACGGGAACACAGGGAAAATGTATTCACCCCATTAACTACCCGAGGGGAATTTGCAACAGCGTCTCCTTCTCTCTGGAATGGGATCTTTTCCCTCGGGGTCTTATCTTTTGTTCAATTAACTGGCATCCAAATGTTCACAAATAATGTCGGATACAAAATGTTCCGGGGAATGTCGGTTACAGAATGTTCCAGGGAATGTCGGAAACAGAATGTGATGGAGTCATAAAAGATCCATATCACAAAGGCCCTTCTGTCCATCAGTTTTGGTGAGACCCACTCAGTCTTGCGGTGGAAATCTCTCCCCAAACTCAACACAACTGGCAAACACAAATTAAAGGCATTGCCAGATCAGCTGAAGTGGTCAGTTATCTCACATTCTCAATCCACCTCACAGAACCAGCCCAGACACCACAAACCCAGATGAAACATCTGTTCAGCATGGAGCACTGTGCAGACCAGGCTAGTGTCCTGCTCCACACAACCCGGCAATCTGTCCAGAGTGGGACACTGTGCAGTCCTCACCAGTCACATAGATATCAGTCCAGCACGGGGAGCTGTGCAGACCACACCAGTGCATTAATATATAAATCCGGACCAGGTATCTGTCCAGCACGGGGGACAGTGAGGTGAACACCACTGAACTGATCTGCAAACCTGGAGCAGTTACCCTCCCAGCGTGTAGATCTGTACAGACCACCCCAGAGCAGTGCGCGGTAACACTGTGTTAAATCACCTCCCAGCCTGGGGAAACTTGCAGCCCATGCTGGAAGTGACAGGATGTGGGGCTCCCATCCATTTACAGCTCCATATCTCCAATGTGCCATGACAACGGGTGCCAAGGGTGTGAAAATCACTGCCAGAGAGAGATGGTGGGGAATCACTTTAAATACGAACAAATGGGATGGGTTGGATTTCTAGACAGAGACGGGGAGATTGAGAGACTGTGTCATGGAAGGATGTGCTCACAACTTTAGAATGCTGACATGTCGACATATTCCCCAACACTGAAAACACTGCAACGATCCAACATTGTCGACTGATTCAATCCGGACACCTCACCACTTCCCCCTCACCTACACCATCACTAACAGCAGGGCCATGCACATTCACCTTCATTCCCTCCCTCCCTTTCCCTCATTCCAGGAGGAACAGCCTGGAATAGGACAGAAAAGGCCAAGCAGGGCGGTGGTGTTCCGCACATCAGTTCCCTCACCCACCTTCCCCCGCCGATTGGGGAGGGCCCTGGAATGAGCCGGAGAGAACCAGGACGACCTGTGTGGAGATTCCAAAATATACACGTCCCACCGACTGAGTAAGGAGCAATGTTCAGTGAAGGGTAATTCTCACTTTAATCCCACTGTCAGTTCCATTTCCACCTGGCACAGCTCAGAAACCGTTCCCCTGATGCCATCTCTCTTTTGTATCGAGCCGGTACAAATGGAATCCCCACGGTCTCGGTGGGCAGGAGGGTGAGCTCACTACACATCGTCTCCACCAGCTCCCAGGAAGGGAGCACAGAGTCTCCCTCCTACACCTCCTCCTTCAGACACCTCAGACACTGAAACTAACCTATAATATTTACTCGTCTCCCAAATTGTCCTTCCATCTTCAATAATCAAGCATTGAAAATCTCACAGAGTCACAGTCCCCATGGAACAATTGAAACACTGTCACACTCACTGGAGAGAGCAAATACTGATGTACTCTCATGGAGTGACTCAAATAATGAAATGCAGTCCACGGAATAACAGTAATCCCAACACACACCAAATGGAATGAATGCAGTTATTAGCAAAACACAGAACCAGAGAAATTCTGATAGGTTCCCCTTATTTGTGTAAGTATCGGTGTATTTGTGTGTGTTTACGTGTGTCTCTGTGTGGGGCAGGTCTGACAGTCTCTGAGATAATGGGAACTGCAGATGCTGGAGAATCCAAGATAATAAAGTATGAAGCTGCATGAACACAGCAGGCCAAGCAGCATCTCAGGAGCACAAAAGCTGACGTTTCGGGCCTCGACCCTTCATCAGAGACGGGGATGGGGAGTGCGTTCTGGAATAAATAGGGAGAGAGGGGGAGGCGGACCGAAGATGTAGAGAAAAGAAGATAGGTGGAGAGGAGACTCTAGGTGGGGAGGTTATATCGAAAGTCATCTTGGGGCCTGGGATAGGGGTGAGGGAGGAGGTCTGGGGGCGATGTGTAGCATTTCCTGCAGTTGCAGGGGAAGGTGCTGGGTGTGGTCGGGTTGAAGGGCAGTGTGGAGCGAACAAGGGAGTCACGGAGAGAGTGGTCTCTCCGGAAAGCAGACAAGGGTGGGGATGGAAAAATGCCTTGGCTGGTGGAGTCGGATTGTAGATGGCGGAAGTGGCGGAGGATGATGCGTTGTATCCGGAGGTTGGTGGGGTGGTGTGTGAGAAAGAGGGGGATCCTCGTTGGGCGGTTGTGGCGGGAACAGGTTGTGAGGGATGTGTTGCGGGAAATGTGGGAGACGCGGTCAAGGGCGTTCTCGAACACTGTGGGGGGAAAGTTGTGGTCCTTGAAGAACTGGGACGTCTGGGATGTGCGGGAGTGGAATGCCTCATTGTGGGAGCAGATGCAGCGGAGGTGGAGGAATTGGGAAAAGGGGATGGAATTTTTGCAGGAGGGTGGGTGGGAGGAGGTGTATTCTAGGTAGCTGTGGGAGTCGATGGGCTTGAAATGGACATCAGTTACAAGCAGGTTTGTGGACTTTGGGAAGGAGATAGAAATGGCCCATGCGGGGTTGGGGAATAATAAGGTTGGAGGCTGTGGGTGGGAGGTCCCCTGAGGTGATGAGGTCATGAATGGTGTTGGAGATGATGGTTTGTTGCTCGTTGCTGGGGTCACGATGAAGGGGGTGGTGGGAGGAGGTGTTGGAGAGTTGGCGCTCGGCCTTGGCGACGTAGAGGTCAGTGCGCCATAATACCACTGCGCCACCCTTGTCTGTGGGTTTGATGGCGAGGTTGGAGTTGGAGCAGAGGGAGCGGAGGGCTGCCCGTTCTGTAGGGGAGAGGTTGGAGTGTTTGAGACGGGTGGAGAGGTTGAGGTGATTAATGTCTCGACGGCAGTTGGAGACGAAGAGGTCAAGGGAGTGTCGGAGGCCAAGGGGTGGTGTTCAGGAGGAGGACTTGTGTTGGAAGCGGGTGAAGGGATCAGTGGAGGGAGGGTTAGGTTCCCGGTTGAAGAAGTAAGCGTGGAGGCGAAGGCGGTTGCAAAACTGCTCTGTGTCCAAACAATCCACAAACCTGCCTGCCCTGGTCGACACATTGACTCAGCCTGTTCCTGCCCCACCAAACTCATCGCCACCTATCTGGAATCCATTTTCTCCCCTTTGGTCCAGGAACTCCCTACCTACGTCCGTGACACAACCCACGCCCTCTACCTCCTTCAGACCTTCCAATTCCCTGGCACCAAACATTTCATTTTCACCATGGATGTCCAGTCCCTATACACCTGTATTCTGCATGCAGATGGACACAAGGCCCTCCTCTTCTTCCTGTCCTGCAGGTCTGAGCAGCCCCCTCCACCGACACCCTCATCGGCCTCGCTGAACTCGTCCTCACCCTCAACAACTTCTCTTTCCATTCCTCCCACTTCCTACAGACAAAGTGGGTGGCCACGGGCACCCGCATAGGTCCCAGCTATGCCTGCCTCTTTGTAGGTTACGTGGAACAGACCCTTTTCCGCACCTACACAGGCCCCAAAACCCACCTCTTCCTCCGGCGTTACATTGATGACTGTATCGGCGCCGCCTCTTGCTCCCCAGAGGAGCTCGAACAGTTCATCCATTTCACCTACAACTTCCACCCCAACCTTCAGTTCACCTGGGCCATCTCCATCACAATCCTCACCTTCCTGGACCTCTCAGTCTCCATCTCAGCTTGTAACTGATGTCCATTTCAAGGCCACCGACTCCCACAGCTACCTAGAATACATCTCTTCCGACTCACCCTCCTGCAAAAATTCCATCCCCTATTCCCAATTCCTCCGCCACCGCCGCATCTGCTCCCACGATGAGGCTTTCCACTCCCGCACATCCCAGATGTCCAAGTTCTTTAAGGACCGCAACTTTCCCTCCACAGTGGTTGAGAACGCCCTTGACCGCATCTCCTGCATTTCCCGGGACACATCCCTCACACCCCGCCCACGCCACAACCGCCCAACAAGGATCCCCCTCGTTCTCTCACACCACCCTACCAACCTCCGGATACAACGCATTATCCTCCGACACTTCCGCCATCTGCAATCCGACCCCACCACCCAAGACATTTTTCCATCCCCACCCTTGTCTGCTTTCTGGAGAGACCACTCTCTCCGTGACTCCCTTGTTCGCTCCGCACTCCCCTCCAACCCCAACACACCCAGCACCTTCCCCTGCAACTGCAGGAAATGCTACGCTTGCCGCCACAACTCCTCCCTCACCCATATCCCAGTCCCGAAGATGACTTTCCATATTAAGCAGAGCTTCACCTGCGCATCTGCCAATGGGGTATACTGCATCCACTGTACCCGGTGCGGCTTCCTCTACATTGGGGAATCCAAGCGGGGGCATGGGGACCGCTTTGCAGAACACCTCCGCTCAGTTCACAATAAACAACTGCACCTCCCAGTCATGAACCGTTTCCACTCTGCCTCCCATTCTTTAGATGACATGCCCATCATGAGCCTCCTGCACTGCCACAATGATGCCACCCGAAGGTTGCAGGAACAGCAACTCATATTCCGCTTGGGAACCCTGCAGCCCAATGGTGTCAATGTGGACTTCACCAGCTTCAAAATCTCCCCTTCCCCCACTGCATCCCAAAACCAGCCCAGTTCGTCCCCTCCCCCCACTGCATCACACAACCAACCGAGCTCTTCCCCTTCCCCCAGTGTATCACACAACCAGCCCAGCCTGTCTCTGCCTCCCTAACCTGTTCTTCCTCTCACCCATCCCTTCCTCCCACCCCAAGCCGCACCTCCATCTCCTACCTACTAACCTCATCCCACCTCCTGGACCTGTCCGTCTTCCCTGGACTGACCTAATCCCTCCATGCCTCCCCACCAAAACTCTCCTCTCCACCTATCTTCTTTTCTCTCCATCTTCGGTCCGCATCCCCCTCCCTCCCTATTTATTTCAGAACCCTCACCCCATCCCCCTCTCTGATGAAGGGTCTTGGCCCGAAACGCCAGCTTTTGTGCTCCTGAGATGCTGCTTGTCCTGCTGTGTTCATCCAGCCTCACATTTTATTATCTCTGACAGTCTCTGTGCTGTTTGATGTGATGCAATGCCTCCCTCTGCTGGCCTCCACACGCCACTGCACAGGCAGCAGCAGGGGATGGGCACCATCAGGGATTTGTTCAGAGAGGGACTGGGCGGGCAGCAGCGCACGACACCATCCAAACTGATTTCTTCCTCATGTACTTATCTAAATGTCTTTTAAACGCTGTAACTGCACTCACTTCCACCATTTCCTGTGGAATTTTATCCCATACGCGAACGACTCTCTGTAAAATAATTGCCCCTCATGTCTCTTTTAAAATGTTTGATCCTCAAAATTTGAAACATCCCCACAGCCTTGAAATCCTCCATCCCCAAGAAAAGATAACCGACATTCAACTTATTTGTGCACCTCATGATTTAAAAGCCTCAATCATTTCACCCCTCATCCTCCCTGTGCATAAGTCAGTAAAGTCCCAGCCTATCCAGCCTCTGAAAACACTCTGAAGTGGTGATGTATCCGGATTGAATCAGGCGACAGTGTTGGACCCATGCAGTGTTTTCGGTGTAAGGGAGTATGTCTACATGTCAGCATTCTGAAACTTGCGAACACATCCTTCCATGGCACTGTCTCTCTATTTCCCCCTCTCTATCTATATACCCAAACCATCCCATTTGTTCATATTTAAACCGATTCCAGACCATCTCTCTCTGGCAGTGACACCCATGGCACCCCTTGTCCTGGCACAGGCAGCACAGTGGCTCAGTGGTTAGCACTGCAGCCTCACAGCACCAGGGACCCGGGTTCGATTCCAGCCTCGGGAAACTGTCTGTGCGGATTTTGCACGTTCTCCCCGTGTCTGCGTGAGCTTCCTCCAGGTGCTTCGGTTTCCTCCCACAGGCCAAAGATGTGCAGGCTTGGTGGATTGGCCATGCTAAATTGCCCGTAGTGTTCAGGAGTGTGTGGGTTATAGGGGGATGGGTCTGGGTGTGATACTTCAAGGGGTGGTGTGGACTGGTTGTGCCAAAGGGCCTGTTTCCACACCGTAGGGAATCTAATCTAATCCTTATATCTCAAACTATCCATTCCCACCGACATCCCGGTAAATCTCTGCTGTTCCCTCTCCAGATTAATATTATCCTTCCTATAACAGTGCGACCAGAACTGGACACAATACTTCAGAAGATGCCTCACCTACATCCTGTACAACGTGAAAATGACATCCCAAGTCCCAAAGTCAAAGGCCTGAGCAAAGAAGGTAACGTACTAAATGCCTCCTTAACCAGCCTGTCTGTATGTGAGACAGACTTCGAAGAATTATACCTGATGGCCGAGTCTCTGTTCTGCAACATTAACAAAGGCCCTAATTTAAATTGTATAAGTCCTGCCCTTGTTTGTTTTAGCAAAAGCAATGTCTTGCATTTGTGCAAATTAAACACAATCTGCCACACCACAGCCCAGTGAGAGATATTCCCACCCCCCACACAACCCTGACATGTTTTGAAAGACCCTCCCATCTCCAGAAGGCCTGCAAACTCCGGTCTTTATTTTCGCAAAGACCCTGAGCTTGGTTTGCCTTGTGCGGGCAGCAGGAGGCGTGGGGTGGTGGTGGTGGGAGTGTGGATTGCAGACCAGCCTGTGATGGGGAGATTCATTTTCTTCAGGGTAGAGAGTTTGCCAATGGGCACCCAGATGGGCCCTAGTTATGCCTGTCTCTTCATTGGGTACGTGGAACATTCCTTTTCCCAGTCCTATTCTGCTACCCTCCTCCACCCACAGCTCTTTCTCCACTGTATCAATGATATCACCGGAGATAGTAGGAACTGCAGATACTGGAGAATCTGAGATATCATCAGTACTGCTTCTCTCTCTCGTCTGGAATTGGAAAGCTTCACATATTTTGCTTCCAACTTCCACCCTGCCCAAACTTTCACCTGGTCTATCTCTGACCTTCCCTTCTTCAACATTTCTGTTTCCATTTCTGGGATAGACTGGCCACTAATATTCATTACAAATCCACTGTCTCCCACAGCTACCTGGGCTATATGCCCTCACACCCTCCTTCCTGTAAAATCCTGTAAATGTCTTGCATTTATGCAAATTAAACACAATCTGCCACACCACAGCCCAGTGAGTGATATTCCTACTGCACCCCCACACAACCCTGACATGTTTTGAATGACCCTGCCAGCTCCAGAAGGCCGACAAACTCCGGTCTTTATTTTCGTAAATACTCCCTCCATCCCATTCTCTCAGTTCCTCCGTTTCCAGCACATATGTTCAGATGAGGCTAACTTCAACAAGAGAGCCTCCGACATGTCCACCTTCCTCCTCAACTGAGGATTCCCCAGCTCCTTTGTTGACAGGGCCCTCAACCAGGTCTGATCCATCTCGCACACTTCTACCCTCACTCCTTCTCCTTCCTCCCGCAACAATGATAGGGTTCCGCTTAGCCTCACCAACCATCCCAACAGCATCCACATCCAGAAGATCATCAGACGCCACTTCTGCCACTTTCAGTGAGATGCCACCACCAGACCACCTTTCCCTTGATAACAAAGTGTGAAGCTGGATGAACACAGCAGGCCAAGCAGCATTACAGGCCTGCCTTCCGCAGGGACTGTTCTCTCCGGGACACCCTGTTACACACTTCCTTCACCCCCAACAATTCCCCACAGCCCTACGGCCCTTCCCCTGTAACCGGTGAAGGTGCTATACCTGCCCATTTACCCCCTCCCTCCCCAGTATCCACGGGCCCAAACATACGTTCCAGGTGAAGCAACACTTCACCCGCACTTCCCAGAATCTAGTCTACTGCATTCGCTGCTCACAATGTGGTCTCCTCTGCATTGGGAAATGAAGTCAAGACATGGTGAATGCGAGGTAGAACATCTATGCGCGACTTGTAAAAAAAAGTCTCTGAACTGCCTGTTGCCTGCCACTTTAATGCGCCACCCTGCTCCCTGGCCAATATCTCTGTCTTGCTGCAGTGTTACAGTGGTGCTCAAAGCAAGCTGGAGGAACAACACCTCATTTTCCACTTGGGGACCCTGCAGCCCTCCGGACTCAGTATTGAGTTCAATAATTTTAGGGGCTAAACTCTCCCATGCCCCACACCCCACTGCACACACCAGGCCTTGTTACCACATACCCTGCCAGAACACACTCCCTGTTGTTAGTCAATAACAGTCCCTATGAGCAACTACTCACCCTCCCAGCCTGATCGTTATTAACTCCTTTGTCTGTCCAACTTCTTTCTCTGTCTTTGGGCCCGAGCATCTCGGTTACTCTCTACCCCATCCACCTCCCTATTTTCAGCATATGAACTGACATTTTCTCAGCCACCAACAATTCTGAGGAACGGTCACTGAACCCCAAACATTGACTTTTTTTTTCCTTCAAAGATGCTGCCAGATCTGCTGAGCTTTTCCAGCAACATTGTTTTTGATCTTAGAATATAATTTGTCGCTGTGTAACGTTTCATGCTTTTAAGATGAGAGCATTCACACCTTAGAGGTGGGAAATAGTGATCTGCAATATGATCTTTTGGGGTTGGAAATTATGCTCTTTTGTCGTGTCTGGTGTTCAGTAATGTCTAATCGAGATTCTTCAGAGTGCAGAACATGTCTGCAGAATTTCTTTCCCTAACATTGCAGTCTCCAGATATAGTAGGAACTGCTGCTGCTGGAGAATCTGAGATAACAAAGTATCGAGCTGGAGGAACACAGCAGGCCAAGCAGCATCAGAGGAGCAGGAAAGCTGACATTTCGGGTCTGGACACTTCTTCAGAAATGGGGGAGGAGAAGGGGATTCTGGAATAAATAGAGAGGGAGAGGGGGAGGCGGATGGAAGATGGATAAACGAACAGATAGGTGGAGAAGAGACAGACAGGTCAAGGAAGCTGGGATGGAGCCAGTAAAGGTGAGCGTAGGCGGGAGTTAGGGTAGAGGTTGGTCAGTCAAGGGAAGCCGGACAGGTCAAGGAGACAGGGATGAGACTGGTTGGTAGGAGGTAGGGGCGGGGGTTGAGGTGGGAGGAGTGGATCAGTGGGAGAAAGGATGGACAGGTCACAGAGTCAGGGATGAGCTGGGCTGGTTTTGGGATGCATTTGGGGGTCGGGAGATTTTGAAGCTTGTGAAGTCCACATTGATACCATGACGCTGCAGGATTCCCAAGCAAAATATGAGGTCCTGTTCCTGCAGCCTTCGGGTGGTATCATTGTGGCACTGGATGAGTCCCAGGATGGACATGACATCCAGGGTGTGGAGCGTAGATGTTCCACAAAGCGGTCTCAAAGGCTCTGCTTGTTTTCCCCAATGAAGAGGAGGCCACATCAGGAACAGGGGATACAATATGCATCCGCAGATGTGCAGGTGAACATCTGTTTGATGTGGAAGGTTTTCCTGCGGCCTGGGATGGAGGGTACGGGGTGGTGGGGTAGGGGCAGGTTCCGCACTTCTCGCAGTTGCAGGGAAAAGAGCCGGGTGACATGGAGCTGGAGGGGAGTGTAGAGCGGACAAGAGATTCGTGGAGAAAGTGGTCCCTCCGGAAAGCAGGGAAGAGTGGCATGGGGAAAATATCTTTGGTGGTGGGGTCAGATTGCAGATGGCGCAGGCGCTGGAGGATGATGTGTTGGATCCGGAGGTTGGTGGGGGTGGGCGGGGCGTGTGGGGTACCTCAGGATGAGAAGATTCTGTTTTGGTTTTATTGAGGGGAGGGGGTGTGAGGGATGACTTGCAGAAAACATGAGAGATGCGTTCGAGGGTATTTTCAACCACTGTGGAGGGGGAGTTGCAACCCTTGAAAAATGAAGACATCTGGGATGACTGCAAGTGGAATGCCTCATCTCAGGAACAGATGCAGAGGATGCGAAGGAATTGGGAATAGAGAATAACATTTTTGCAGGAATGTGGGTGGGAAGAAATGTATTCTAGGTAGCTGTGGGAGTTGGTAGGCTTGAAATGGATATTGGTTTCCAGGTGGTTTCCAGAGATGGAAACACAGAGGCCCAGGATGGAGATAGATGTATCACACATGGTCCAGGGAAACTCAAGGTTGGGATGGAAGATGTTGGTGAAGTGGATGAACTGTTTGAGCTCCTTGTGGGAGCATGAGGTGGCACCGATACAGTTATCAATATAACGGAGGAAGAGGTGGGGTTTAAGGCCAGCGTAGCTTCGGAAAAGGGATTGTTCTATGTAACCTACAAAGAGGCAGGCATAACTTGGGCCCATGCAGGTCCTCCGGCCAACCCCTTTGTCTGTAGGAAGTGGAAGGACTTGAAGGAGAAGTTATTAATGGTGAAGACGAGTTCAGCTAAGCGGACAAGGGTGTCAATGAAGGGGGACTGGTTGGGCCTGGGGGACAGGAAGAAGCAGAGGTCCTTTAGGTCATCTGTATGGGGATTACAAGTATACAGGGATTGCAGGTCCATGGTGAAGATGAGGTGTTGGGGATCAGGGAATTGGAAGTTCTGGAGGAGTTGGAGGGCGTGGGTGGTATCATGGACATCGGTGGGGATTAGCTGGACCAAGGGGTGGGGGGGGAATGGAGTCCTGATAGTTGGAGATAATTTCGGTGGGGCAGGAGCAGGCAGAGACAATGGGTTGACCAGGGCCGACAGGTTTGTGGATTTTGGGAAGGAGATAGAAGCGGGCGGTGCAGGATGAGGGAACAATGAGGTTGGAGGCTGTGAGTGGGAGGTCACCTGAGGTGATGAGGTTCAGGATGGTCTGGGAGATGATGTATTGGTGGTCAGGGGTGGGGTCATGATCAAGGAGTCAGTAGATGGAGGTGTCAGAGAGCTGGCATCTGGTCTCAGCAATGTCGAGGTCAGTGTGCCATTCTACAAATGTGCTTCCCTTGTCCGTGGGTTTTATAGTGAGGTGAAGGTTGGAGACAAGGGAGCGGAGGGCTGTAGGTTCTGCGGGGCGAGGTTGGAATGGGTGAGAGGGGTGGAGAGGTTGAGGCAATTGATGTCTCAATGGCAGTTGGAGATGAAGAAGTCGAGGGAGGGTAGGAGGCCTGGGGATGGTGGCCAGGAGGAGGGGGTGTGTTGGCAGTGGGAGAAGGGTTCAGTAGAGGGAGGATTTCAGATAATAACCATTGAAGCTGGAAATCATAGCCAAGCAATTAAAGATGCTAATAGTTATCTCAATGATGCAGCGCATTCCCTCAACATCCTCTAGTTGAGGCAAGTACCTTGCAATTGTTCAACACTGAAAAATCTTCTCTGTGTAACTCAGTAAATTTAACCAGAATTTGATAAATTCAAATTCAGCTGAAAGTTGGCACGTAAAATGTGACTCAAAATCTGGGCATGACTTTGGTCTTGTGTAATGGGTAGCACCAATGCCTCTGTGCCAGAGGTCTGATTCAATTCCAATCTCTGAATCTATGATAATGTCACTAGCTCTGGACCAGAAGTTCTGGATACAACTCCTGCCAGTCGAGGAGGTGTGTCACAGCCTGTCAGAACAGGTTGATGAGCAAATATACGGGACAGTCATATTGTAGATTCAGGGGCCATCGCAGTGTGGTGGCCTTCATCTTTGGACCAGAGGCCTCAATTCAAATCCCCCAGCAGTGTTTCATAAAATGTCTAAACAAGTTGGTGAAATTTTTTCCAGAATTGTGACTTGATTGAGAAGGCCCAGTGTTGAATTTCAGAATTCAGGCCCGGGATAACAGAAAGCACAGTCATTCGTGTTGATTGTAGTAAAATGTGCACCTTATATATGTTTATAAAATCATGAAGGGCATGGATAGGGTGAATAGTCAGGGTCTTTTTCTAGAGTATGGCGAGTCAAACATTAGAAGGCACAGGTTTTTGGAACACCGGGAAAAATTTCAAAAACCATACGAATGAACTTCTAGATAAAGTGCTGGAGGCTTGTGAAAACAACATTTCAAAGGATGGGTATATGTATTGGAAGGGTCCAGAGGAATGTAGGCCAAACGCCTGCAAATGGGATGAGATTAATTTCGGATACCTGGGCAGCATGGACATGTGGACCAAAGGATTTGTTCCCATACTGTGCATCTTTATGATTCATTCATTTGCTCGGGTTCTCTTTGTAATCTTGGATAACCTTGTCTGTCCATGGTTCCAATAATCTCAGTGTCATCCGTAAACTTGCTAACCTTGCCTTCTATAATTTTCATCTGAATCATTCATTTAAATGACAACCAAAAGTAAGTCTAGCACTGACCCCTGTGGATCACCCCAAACCACAGGCTTCCAGTCTGAAGGTCAATCCTCCATGACCACCCTGTCTCCTACCATAAAGCAGAAAGACGCACACACACACGCACGCGCACACGCGCGCGCACTTGCACACATGCACACAGCCGTGGAGATAGATACATTCTGATGAATAAGCAGTTCAAGGGTTATGGTGAGAAGGCAAGGGAATTGTTTTGAGAAATATGTCAAGCATAATCGAACAGCAGAGCAGACTCAATGGGCCAGATGGCAAATTCTGCTCCAATTTCTTATACTGTCTGGTCTGAAGGTATCGGGAATATTTAGAGAAGGTAATTTGCTGTGTGGCTGACGCACTTTAAGGAGTCTCCCAATTAAGACTGAGGTACGAATATATCTTTCTCTTTAACATTGTGCTGTCTGTGGTGTTCTCATCCCCAGGGAATAATGAACACTGGGTTAGTGAAGATATTCAAGGCGGAGCTCAACTGACCTTTTAACGGACAAGAGAGTCCATTATTGGGAATAAACAGGAAAAGTGTGTTCAGCCACAAACAGATCAGCCATGATCTTTCTAAATTAAGCAGCAGGCTCGAGGGTCCAACTGGCCAACTGCAGCTCGTATCCTGTTTGTTGTTGTCTCACTCCACCCTTCAAAGCTGTTGCAGAGGAAAAGGATGTCCCCATTCAAACAGTCATGGTTGTTATCATAGAGACACAGAGATTTACAGCATGAAAACAGTGCCTTCGCTCCAACTCATCCACGCCATCCAGATATCCGAAATAAATCTGGGCCCATTTGCCAGCATTTGGTCCATTCCTCTCTAAACCATTCCGAATCATATACCCATCCTGATGCCATTTAAATGTTGTAATTGTACCAGCCTCCACCACTTCCTCTGGCAGCTCATTCCATAAACACATCACCCTCTGCATGAACATGTTGCCCCTTAAGTCCGTTTTAAACCTTTCCCCTCTCTCCCTAAAGCTGTGCCCTCTCGTTTTGGACTCTCCCAACCCGGGGAAAAAGACTTTGGCTGTTTACACTCCTGTGTCCCTTGTGACTTTGCAAACGTCTGTAAGGTCACACGTCAACGATATTTTATTTTATTGTGTACCAATTGTGGCAATGTTTCCACACAGCACCCACAGCCAAAAATGAAATTAACCACAAGCTTATCTGTATTTGTGATGTTCTTAAAGGGACAGATGTTAACCAGACTGATAGGAAACCTCCCCTTCTCCTCGATACATTTCTGGAGAAAATTGAACACCTGATTGAGAGGGCAGACTAGATTTATTGCTGCATCTCAAAGACAGCATTTCTGATCTTACAGCATTCTACTCAAATGTCAGTCTATATCCTGTGCTTGTTTTTTAAACACTGAAGGATCAAAATCATTGACAGTATAACCTCTACCTGATGATCTGACAACAAATGGCCCGAATGGTGTAATGCTGAGCTCAGATACTTCTCGACAACCAGCTACACACCACAAGAGAGGCCCTGCAACCTTTCCCAGCTGCTGCACAGCGAGTCCTAGTTCACTAACAAGAAATGCAGAATATAGATAATTATTTAGTTTCAGGTTGGAAAGCAATGATTAATGGAATTCCTCAAGAAATGTTGTGAGTTCACCAACAGTTTACAATCCAGATTAATGATGTCAATGAAGGGCTGATAGGATTGGAGCTCAATGTGCTAGTACAGCATTATAGTCACCCAATAAGATGACAAGTGGAGGGAGGCGATCTACACTGGTGTGTAGACACGGGGTGTTTGGGAGTAAACTTCCGGCAATGCAAATAAAACAGTAGAGTGTGGGTTGTGGGTCATTTGTGTTTTGGGGAAAGGATAAAACAGCAGTAAATTATATGACTGGAGAAGTAACACAGAGATCGGTGCGACTGAGTGATTTGTGTGTCCTGGTACAGAAATCATATAAAGTTAGTCTGAAGTTGTCGCAAGTGATTTGGAAAGTAAACGGAATAGTGCTGTTTCTTGAAAAGGGTGCTGGGTATGATGTTAGGCATGTTTCCCTGCTTCTGTACAGGGCATTGCTGAGAATCCATCTCATGCTCTGTCTGTAGGTATGATGCCCAAAACTAAAAAAAATCACAATGGCCTTTGAAACTTTTCAAAGATGGTTCTCTATAGACTGTCCTGTGATGAAGGCATTATGTTATGGAGGATTAACAGCTTAGGCCTGAGAACCAGAAATGTTCTTGATTATATAAGAACTTGAGGAGAGTGTAAATGGTGAATACCTGACGGATAATTTGTCTTGATTGGGTGAATACAACTGCGGAAATAATTTTAAAAATACAGCAGATTCTGAGGAAGGTTCACTTGACCTGAAACATTAATTCTAATTTCTCTTCATAGATGCTGCGAGGCTGCTGACGTTTTCCACTAATTTCTGTATTTCGTTCGGAGTAAGACACATTCATTTTAATGTAGATGTTGTGAAGATGTTATAAATTATGCAGGCACACATAAACATGTCTTTAAATCAAGTAGGCCCTTTTGTTGCTCAGGAAATGACTCTGTGTATGACAGCAGCAATGATGCGCCAACATGCAGCAGGGAATGTGATGGAAATAAATAGCTCGGACAATGTTCAAGAGGACCTCACATGTTCCAATTTGGGGGTTGCATAGCATTATTGCGTGATTCAACTCAGAGAGGGGAAAAGAAACGCAACCTACCTGAAAAGCAACAGCCTATCGCCTCTCTATTTCCTTGTTCCTCATCGCATCAATGTATGAGAGCTGAAAACGCACCAATCATCTTTACCACTCATGGAGGATTCATGATGTGGATTAATTGGAATCTCCCACTGCCTGTAGCAAAGGGAATGCAGCCAAATCTAATAGTTCCAGGAAATAATCCCATTGCCAACAACTTGTGCGAGCAGAATAAATTTGGAAGCAGAATAACATTTGGGACAATCTCTCACATTTTTCCTTTTATCATGAGTTCAACTCTTACGTGGACAAAGTTCTTTCAAGTTAATATTTCAGCTTGTCATCAAATATACGTGTGTGTGTGTGTGTGTGTGTGTGTGTGTGTGTGTGTGTGTATCTGTGTGTGTGTGTGTGTGTGTGTGTGTGTGTGTGTGTGCGTGCGTGTGTGTGTGTGTGTGTGTGTATGTGTGTCTTTCTTCTTTGCATCATAGTTTGAGTAAAATTGGTTTGGTCATAAATGTGTCATTTTAGCAGATTAAAGAAAACTGTCTGACTCTTTCCGTACACTGACCCTGACCCAGTCTGAGACCTATATTATCAGCCACATCTCCAACCTGGCTACATTTAAAATTTGGAGTGATCAGGGGAGAGGTGGGACTGGAAAAGGAAACACTGACCCGGCAGCCAGCGCGCCAGAGACCATTGATCCTGACATGAGAGCTGGGTAAGTTGTTGGAGGCGATTCTGAGGGATAGGAATTACATGCATTTGGAAAGGGTAGAAGTGAATAGGGATAGTAAACATTGCTTTGTGCAGTGTGAATCACATCTCCCTAACTTGATTATTTTGAAGAGGTGATAAAGAAGGTTGATGAAGGCAGTGTGGCAGACAATTTCCAAATCGGCATCAGGAAGGTGTTCCATAACGTTCCAAACGGTAGACAGATTAACAATGGGTAATCACATGGGATCCAGGGGGAGCTAGTCAATTGAATTCAAAATTGGCTTGAAGGTGGAGGATTGTTTTACAGACTGGAGACCATTGACCAGCGGTGTACCGCAAGTATCAGTGCTGAGTTCACTGCTTTCCATCATTAATATAAAGGATTTGGATGTGAATATCAGAGACATGGTTTGTAAGTTTAGAGATGACATTAAAAAGTGGTGCCGTGGACAGTGGTGAAGTTTATCACAGTGTGCAATGGAACATTGATCAGATGGGCCAATGGGCTAATGTGTGGCTGATGGAGTTTAATTTAGATAAATGAGAGGTTTTGTGTTTGGTAGAGTAAAACAGGGCAGGACTTTGGGCCCCACAACTCAGGAATGACATACTAGCCCTGGAGCATCTCCAGCGGAGATTCACACAGATGATCCCTGGAATGGTACGTTTAACGTATGATGAACGGCTAAGGATCCAGGGATTGTACTCATTAGAGTTTAGAAGGTTGAGGGGAAACCCAATAGAAACTTACAAAATAATGGATGGCTTAGAAGGGGTGGACGCTAGGAAGTTGTTTCTGTTAGGCGGGAGACTAGGGGAGACTAAGTTGTTTCTGTTAGGCGGGAGGAGAGCGAGGGCCAGACAGAGAGAGCGCCAGGAGGCTGTCGGGAATGTAATGTTTTTTATTCCCACTTTAAAAAGCTTACCTCGAGCGGGGGCCGTCTTCATGTACTTGGGCAGGAAAAAGAGTGGAAGGGCGATAGTCATTGGGGATTCAATTGTAAGGGAAATAGATAGGCGGTTCTGCGGTCGAAAACGGGACTCCCGAATGGTATGTTGCCTCCCAGGTGCACGGGTCAGGGATGTCTCCGGTCGGCTGCAGAATATTCTGAAGGGGGAGGGTGAACAGCCAGTTGTCTTGGTGCATATAGGCACCAGGCAGAAAATGGGATGAGGTCCTATAAGTGGAATTTAGCGAGTTAAGAGCCAAGTTAAAAAGTAGGACGTCAAAGGTAGTAATCTCAGGATTGCTACCCGTGCCACGTGCTAGTCAGTGCAGAAACGAAAGAACAGCTAGGATGGATGTGTGGCTTGAGAGATGCTGTAGGAGGGAGGGGTTCAGATTTTTGGGACTTTGGAACCGGTTCTGGAAAACGTTGAACTATTACAAATTGGATGGTCTGCACCTGAGCCAGACTGGAACCAATGTCTTTGGGGATGCTTTTGCTAATGCTGTGGGGGAGGGTTTAAACTCATGTGGCAGGGGGAAGGGAACCAAATATTGGGCAGAAAAGAGGTAGGAACGAAAGCCTGTAAGGAACTAGATAATGGAGTCAGTGTGACTAAAGGGAACAGTAGTCGGGGAGCAGATGATGAACACAAAGGGACAGGTGGTCTGAGGTGCATTTGTTTTAATGCGAGAAGTGTAGTTGATAAGGCAGATGAGCTTAGTGCTTGGATCAGTACCTGGGAGTATGATGTTATTGCTATTACTGAGGCTTGGTTGAGGGAAGAGTATGATTGGCAACTAGTTGTCCCAGGATATCGATGCTTCAGTGGGGTTAGAGAGGGAGGAAAAAGGGGTGGACGAGTTGCAGTACTTGTCAAAGACGATAACACAGCCGTACTGAAGGAGGGCCCCATGGAGGACTCAAGCAATGAAGCAATATGGGTAGAACTCAGAAATAGGAAGGATGCAGTAACAATGTTGGGGCTGTACTACAGGCCTCCCAACAGTGAGCGTGAGATAGAGGTACAAATATGTAAACAGATAATGGAAAGGTGTAGGAGAAACAGGGCGGTGGTGATGGGAGATGTTAATTTTCCCAACATTGACTGGGATTCACTCAGTGTTAGGGGTCAAGACGGAGCATAATTTGTAAGGTGTGTCCAGGAGGGTTTTCTAGAGCAGTATGTAGGTAGTCCAACTCGGGAGGGTGCCATACTGGACCTGGTGCTGGGGAATGAACCTGGCCAGGTGGTTGATATTACAGTAGGGGACTACTTTGGAAATAGCGACCACAATTCCGTAAGTTTTACAATCCGCATGGACAAGGATGGGAGTGGTCCTAAAGGAAGAGTACTAAACTGGGAGAAGGCTGACTATACCAAGTTTCCGGAGGATGTGAGGAATGTAGATTGGGAAAAACTGTTTGAAGGTAAATCCACATTTGGTGTGTGGGAGGCTTTTAAGGAGAGATTGATGAGCGTGCAGGAGAGACATGTTCCTGTGAAAATGAGGAATAGAAATGGCAAGATGAAGGAACCATGGATGACAGTTGAAATTGTTTTACTAGCCAAGAGTAAAAAAGGAAGCATACATGAGGTCTAGGCAACTGAAGACTGGCGAAGCTTTGCAAGAATATCGGGAATGCAGAGCGAATCTGAAACGAAGGATTAAGTGGGCTAAGAAAGGTCATGAGATATTGCTGGCAAACATGGTTAAGGAAAATCCCAAAGCCTTTTATTCATATAAAAAGAGCAAGAAGGTAACTGGAGAGAGGATTAGCCCGCTTAAGGACAAAGAAGGAAAGTTATGTGCTGATTCAGAGAAAATGGGTGACACTCTTAACGAGTATTTTGCCTTGGTATTCACCAAGGAGAGGGACATGACAGATGTTGAGGTTAGGGATAGATGTTTGCTTACTCTAGGTCAAGTTGACATCAGGAAGGAGGAAATGTTGGGTATCCTCAAAGTCATTAAGCTGGACAAGTCCCCTGGTCTGGATGGTATCTATCCCAGGTTACTGAGGAAAGCGAGAGAGGAAATAGCCCGGGCCTTAACAAATATCTTTGCAGCATCTTTAGACACAGGTGAGGTCCCAAGGGCTGGAGACGTGGTAATGTTGTCCCCTTGTTTAAGAAGGGCAGCAAGGATAATCCAGGAAATTATAGACTGGTGAGCCTGACATCAGTGGGAGGGAAGCTACTGGAGAAGATACTGAGGGATAGGATCTATTCCCATTTGGAAGAAAATGGGCATATCAGTGACAGGCAACATGGTTTTGTGCAGGGAACGTCATGTCTTACCAACTTAATAGTATTCTTTGAGGACGTGACAAAGTTGATTGACGAGGGAAAGGCTGTAGATGTCATATACACGGACGTCAGTAAGGCGTTTGATAAGGTTCCCCATGGCAGGCTGATGGAGAACGTGAAGTCACATGGGGTCCAGGGTGTGCTAGCTAGATGGATAAAAAAACTGGCTAGGCAACGGGAGACAGAGAGTTGTAGTGGAAGGGCATTTCTCAAACTGGAGACCTGTGACCAGTGGTGTTCCACAGGGATCTGTGCTGGGACCACTGCTGTTTGTGATATATTTAAATGACTTGGAGGAAGATGTAGGTGGTCTGATCAGCAAGTTTGCAGATGACACTAAGATTGGTGGAGTAGCAGATAGTGAAGGGGACTGTCAGAGATTACGCAGGATATAGATAGACTGGAGAGTTGGGCAGATAAATGGCAGATGGAGTTCAATCCGGGTAAATGCAAGGTGATGCATTTTGGAAGATCAAATTCAAGTGCGAACTATACAGCAAATGGAAAAGTCCGAGGGAAAATTGATGAACAGAGAGATCTGGGTGTTCAGGTCCATTGTTCCCTGAAAGTGACAACACAGGTCAGTCGGGTGGTCAAGAAGGCATATGGCATGCTTTCCTTTATTGGACGGGGTATTGCGTACAAGAGTTGGCAGGTCATGTTGCAGTTGGATAGGACTTTGGTTTGGCCAGATTTGGAGTGCTGTGTATAGCTCTGTTCGCCATATTACCAAACGAATGTGAATGTTTTGGAGAGGGTGCAGAGGAGGTTCACCAGGATGTTGCCTGGTATGAAGGGTGCTAGCTATGAAGAGAGGTAGATTAGCATTATTTTCATCAGAAAGACAGAGATTGAGGCGGGACCTGAATGAGGTCTGCAAAGTCATGAGGGGTATAGGCAGGATGGATAGCAAAAAGCTTTTTTTCCCAGAGTGAGGGATTCAATTACTCGGGGTCATGAGTTCAAAGTGAGAGGAGGAAAGTTTAAGGGAGATATGCGTGCAAGTTTCTTTGCACAGAGGGTGGTGGGTGCTTGGAACGCGTTGCCAGCGGAGGTGGTAGACGCAGACACCTTAGCGTCCTTTAAGATATATTTGGACAGGTATATGGATGGGCAGGGAGAAAATGGAACAAAACCGTCAGAAAATAGATGACATGTTAGACAGAGGATCTTCTGGATGTGAGTGTGCTCGCTGAGCTGGAAGGTTAGTTTTCAGACGTTTCATCACGATTCTAGGTAACATCATCAGTGAGCCTCCGATGAAGCACTGGTGTCATGTTCCGCTTTCTTTTGATTTGTTTAGGTTTCTTTGGGTTGGTGATGTCATTTCCTGTGTTGGTGATGTCATTTCCTGTTCTTTTTCTCAGAGGATGGTACATTGGCTCCAAATCAATGTGTTTGTTGATGGAGTTCCAGTTGGAATGCCATGCTTCTAGGAATTCTCGTGCGTGTCTCTGTTTGGTTTGTCCTAGGATGGATGTGTTGCCCAAATCAAACAGGACAAATGGACAATCAAATGGACAAACAGGCAGAAAGCTAGCCACCAGGATACATGAACATCAACTAGCCACAAAACGACATGACCCACTATCACTAGTATCCTTACATACCGATGAGGAAGGACACCACTTTGATTGGGACAACACATCCGTTCTAGGACAAGCCAAACAGAGACACGCACGAGAATTCCTCGAAGCATGGCATTCCAACCGGAACTCCATCAACAAACACATTGATTTGGAGCCCATCTACCATCCTCTGAGAAAAAGAACAGGAAATGACATCACCAACACAAGGAAACCTAAACAGATAAATAGAAAGCGGGACATAACACCAGTGCTTCATCGGAGTCTCACTGATGATGTTACCTAGAATGGTGACGAAACATCTGAAAACAAACCTTCCAGGTCAGCGAGCAAACTCACATCCAGAAACTCAACTTGAGCTACAAATCTTCTCAAAACTCGCTAACAGAGGATCTTGATTGGCGTAGGCTTGGAGGGCCGGACGGCCTGTTCCTGTGCTGTAATTTTCTTTGTTCTTTGTTCTTTGACCTGTGGGCACTGCCTTAAAATTAGAGGCGATAAATTTTAAACTGAAATGAGACGAAATTTCTTCAGCCAGAGAGTGGTGGGCTTGTGGAATTCATTGCCACTGAGTGCAGTGGAAGCCAGGACGTTGGATGCCTTCAAGGCAGAGATCGACAAATTCTTGATCTCACAAGGAATCAAGGGCTACAGGGAGCGTGCAGGGAAGTGGATTTGAAATGCCCATCAGCCATGATTTAAAAGGCAGAGTGGACTTGATGGGCCGAATGGCCTTACTTCCACTCCCATGTCTTATCGACTAATGGTCTTATACAGTTAATGCTGGGGCCCTGGGGACTGTTGCTGAATAAAGAGACCTTGGGTGCACTCACATAGTTCCTTCAAAGTTGGAGTAGCATGTGAGACAGGGTAGGGAAGGACACATTTGTCATGATTGCCATAATCAGTCAGAGCATTGGGTATAGGGGTTGGGATGGCATGTTGCTCCTGTACAAGACATTGATGAGGTCACTTTAAGAATACTGCGCACATATCGATTGGCTCTGCTAAAGGAAGAAAGTTGTTATTTTTGAGAGGGCGCAGAAAAAAATATTTACAAGGATGTTCCTCGACTGGAGGGTTTGAACTGTAGGGAGAGGCCGAAGAGTTTGAAAGGTTTTCCCCTGGAGTGTCAGAGGCTGAGGGCTGACATGACAGAGGTTTATAAAATTTCAATTCCATGAATATTCTGAATAACCAAGGTCCATTTCTCAGGGGGAGGGGTGGCCAAAAGTCAAGTGCTAAGTTCAAAGCTGAGAGGGGAGCAACTTAGAAGTGAACTTACAAAGATCAAAGAGCAAAGAAAATTCAGCCCTCCAAGCCTGGTCAAGCCCAGGCAGGTGGGGCTAGGATAGTTTGGGCTTATGTTTGATATGGACTGGTTGGACTGAAGAGCTGTCTGACCCCGTAATTCTTTCACTAGCTCTATTCCCACCTCCATGTATTCTCTGGGGCATACCAGAGCAAAGTACCAAACTGCAGATCAATTAGTTTTGAGCAATTCCTCTTTATTAATTCTAATCTCGCACAGTTTCTCATTTTCACAGTCACTGTCCTGTAGAATTTCTGGAAGGTTTTCTGTATCATCTTCTGTGGAGACAGAATGAATGTATTTCACTCAACAGTGGGTCAGTGGGGTTGGGGTGAAGAGAGACGGCCTCTGTCACCAAGTGAATACTTCGGAGCACTGCACTTAGGAGATGATTGACATGGCACCCATTCCTGCTCGGAGAGATCCAGAATCTAAATAGTTAAATGAAACTGCCATTTGATGACCATCGATGGGTTATGCTGAAACCAGTGACACAAAGCCGTGACCACCTCATTTTTGAATCAATCTGTCTTCACACTTTGCAACTGGCATAGGTCCAGGTAGAGACAAGAATCAGTCTCCAGTCAAAATTATAGTAACTGCAAGTGTGGCCAGAAGAGAACTGCAACTGGAAAGGAGCAGATTATGATTTATTCATAAACAGCACTGAGGCAGAATTGAAGACTGGGGATATTATTGGTGATAAAGTGAATATTATGATACAGATCAGCTCTGGGCAAAATGGGCCAATGGTGGCTATGAATACTTTTCTTCATCCTCAGATGTTTGTAAGTGAAGCCATGGCATAAGAATTGAGTTTGTGACTGAAAGTGAATACAATAGTTTCCATCTTTGTCAAATACAGAAAATAGAAATCGAGATGCTGTTCACAAAGACTTACAGAATTAATAAATGGAAAGACACAGAGAAACTTACCAGGAACACCAAGATAAGTGAAAATGAGACAGTAACCTGCTAGAATAATTATCAGGACAGCTTCTATTCGCAATGTTCATGGTATCCATTTGAAAGTAAGGCAGTCAAGGCCATCGGATAAACTCCTGTCCATGATTGGAATATTCCAATCTATTCCTCTCAGATTCTGGTACGTTGTCGTAACTTTCCACTCCATTGTTCTCACATTCTGATCCAATATTGGAACATCCCAATCTGCTGGTCACAGATTCTGATCTCGCTCCTCTCTGGAACTGCTGATCCCAATCGTATTGAGGATGACACAGCCACTGATACTATTTGATAACACATTGAAAGAAACCACTTATTAATAGAAGCGGGAAACCCTTCAGTGACACAGTCAGTATCCATGGGGACAGACATTAATTTGATTCACTGAACAAACAGCTCCAGTTAACCCCTTTCACTACAACATTTTAAATGTAACATAAATACCTGTTCTGGGTGGGAAGCTGACAATGCCTGCTATCGGTCTCAGTGCTCATCTCCAATTACTCTCACACTATTAGACATAAAGGGAAAAGGTGAAGATTTCTTTTCACAGGCTCGATGACTCTACTGTGTTATCCACATGAGGCGTTCGGTGTAACCACATTCCTAAGAGCCATTCAATAGGTTGTCACTGCGCTGAAGACTCCTCCACTATAAGTGCCAATGTAAGCCCTGTCTCTGGACACAATTGCCCTGAAGAAAGACAGGAAATACTGAACTTTCCTCTCATTGCCCTGGTAAGGCAACATTTTATCTTTAACACAATACATTCAATAATTTACCTCTGAAGTTGCAATCATTTTTTTCACGGTTTATACACATTTTCTTTCCCGTTTCCTTTGGCCTTAGCTTAAAAGTAAGCATTACATTTCCAATTGCTGTGTTTATTGGGATTAAAGAGTCAGAGACAGCATCTATGTGATTGGTTAGCAACCAGAAAGGAATAGGAGAATAGGAAATGCAGACTGGGCAGGAGTAAAGCGATATCCCCCAGACACCAATATCTTCTTCTAGTCAGAATAAAATAAAGTGCAGAGAAGGAAAAAGAATATCCTTGTCCGAAGGAATGGCGAGTGACAATGTAAACAAAACACAATAGTTTGGAATAGAGGAGAAATGATTTGATATGTACTCTGTCAGTGTGTGCAGGAAGAAAAGACTGTTCAGGTATGCACAAGACATACAGAGTTAACAATTGAGACATAGTTCACAAAATATGATGCAGACGATGTACTAAATTTATAAAACATTTAAACATTGTTTGATTGGCAGCTGATGTGTTCTGTTCCCATTCTCTCAAGAATTTCCCCTCTCTGGGTTTCCATGCTCTCCTCTCTCATTCTTATCAGTTTGTCTGTTATAAATTCCTGCTGCGTGTGTCCCACCTTATTTCAAGTAATTAGCACACGGCAAGGAAATAAATATACTGACCTGCTGGGTTCTGTCAACGGCTGGTGTCTGTCATATTAGTGTAGATAAAAGTTCTGGCATCAGACAGAGAATGCGAACATGTCACTCTGTTGCACATTCGTTATACTGAGGATCACAGCACACAGAAATTGCCAGAGTAGCGAAGTACATTTACTTCTGTCAACAATCTATTTTTCTCTATTTTTACACCTCTTAATCCATGTTCCCTCTCTGTTTCAGTCTCCCTCTCTATTTATATCTTGTTCATAAATCCTCCAATAGTGCCCGGTATCACATCTCTCAAACCTCCCTCTTTCAGTTAGATCTATTGCTCATTTGTGGATGTGATGTGATAATAATGGAGGAACATCACTATAAAGGAGGAAGGAAGTTGCCAGAGTTGATAGGAAGGGAAGCCGAGCAGGGAAAACAGTGGAGCAGCAATGGCAGGAGTTCCTTGGGATAATTCAGAGGCACATTTTAAATTCCTCCCAAGGGAGAAGAAGCATACTCAGGGAGGACAAGGCAGCTGTCGGTAATACAGGAAGTTGGGGGCAGCATAAAAGCAAAAGAGAAAGCGTTCAAAGTGGTGAAGACTATTGGAAATCCAAAGGATTAGTAAAACTTGAAACGCCATCTTAGGGTAAATGATAAAAACAATAGGGACGAGAAGATGAAATATGATGGCAACCTTGTTAATAATATAAAAGAAGATTGCGAGAGGTCTTCAGATATATAACAAGGAAGAGAGGGAAGCAGGACCAAACACGGGACTGCTGGAAATGAGGCTGGAGTAGTTATGAGAAACATAGAAATGGTAGAGTATCTGAACAGGGACTTTGCATCAGTCTTCACGGTGGAAGACACCAGCAGCCAGCCAGAACATAAAGCGAATCAGAGGCAGAGGTAAGTGAGGTGACCATCAGGAAGGAGAAGGTGCTGGGGAAGCTGAAAGATCTGAAGGTATATAAATTAACCAGATCAGATGGACTGCGTGCCATAGTTCTAAGGAGATAGCAGACAAGTTTGTTTGGCTTTGCTGGTGATCTTTCAGGAATCACTGGAGTCAGGGAGGGTCCCAGAAGACTGGCAAATATCACCCCGCTGTTTAAAGAGAGAGAGACACAGAAATCAGGAAATTATAGGTGATGGGGCAATGAAAAATATTTTGAATAAGGCTCAGTGGATCCTTAGTTTTATGAGTAGAGATCCAGGGTATAAAAGCAGGCAAGTGGTGGAGTATATTGAAACAATATTTGATTAAGCTACAGCATGACAAGGGTTAAATTTACAAATCGTATTACAAACAGAAGACTTGAAAGTGCAGTTGAAATGAAGGAAATCAGTTTAAAGCATACAGGAGCGCATATGACAAACAAATTGTTGCCCAGACCCTGTAGCTGAGGATGTCAGGAACTGCCTGTGAGTAAATTGTCTATCAAAAAGTCTAAAAAGCACAATGAAAGCTGTTGCTGCAGAGGTCCCGATGTACAACAATGTCATCAATATTGAAGATGAAATAAAGCCGGATATTTGAAAAGATCGCACTCATTCCTCCTTTCTCAGCAACCCAAAACACACCTTCCAGGAGAACCAGCATTTCACTTGTACTCTTTCAATCCAGTCTACTGTCATTGCTGCTCACAATGCTGCCTGCTTTACACTGGCAAGACCAAAGAGAGACTGCTTTGCCAAACACTTCCACTCTGTCTGTAGGAATAACCCTAATCTCCTTGTTGCTTCCAATTTCGATAATATACCTTGTTCTCATGCTAACGTTTCGATCCTGGGTTCCTGCAAAGCTTCAACGAAGGGCATCCCAAGCTCGAGTTACACCTCATTTTATGCTTTGTGCTTTATAGCTTGTAGGCCTTAATATTCAATTCCATAACTTCACAGCCTGACACCATTGGGAATGTTCTCCATTTTGTGTATGTTCTCCGTCCCGGCGTCCGTGTGACCTTGTCATGTTTGCTTAACTTGCACTCAATGGAAAGAAACCATCTTCCCCCATTCACACCTGCATTTACTCCCATTTTGCATCTGTTTCTCTTTCACCACAACGAAATGTCCATTTGTCTTTTGCACTGTACACCACACCCTCTGTTTTCTGTCACTCCTCCTCCACATCTGTCAAGGTACTTTTTCAATCCTTTTTCAGTTCTGAAAAAGGTTCACGCTGGACTTGAAATCTTAACTCTGTTTCTCCGTCTCCACAGATGCATCCAGACTTGCTGAGTTTCTCCAGAAATGAATCAGCACAAAATAAATTTTCAACAAAACATAGAACTGTGGACACTGAAAATCTGAAACCAAAACAAAAGTTGCTGATGAAACTGAAAGCTTTGAAGAAGTGTCACCGGATCCGACAGATTAACTTTGCTTTCAATCCACAGATGCTGCCAGACCTGCTTAGTTTCTTCGGCAATTTCTATTTTCAAATAAATTCCAACAGTGTGTGTCAAAGCTGCACAAACGCCCTGTCCAACATGGAGTACCATACACTGGGAAGTGAATGGCACAGCAAGGTGCACTCATTCATTGGTTAAGGCTGGCATCACTGGCACTACACAGCACTTAATCATGGTCAGGCAGATAAACAGGGAGAAGTACATTCACTTTAAATACAGAAGATTTCACTGGGGCAAGCGAAAAGATTCAGATGAATGTTAAATGTGCTATGAGGAATGTGACAAATTGAAGGCGTGGCATCACGGAGAGACTCTGAGAAGAATAAGAACATTAAAATAGAAGTGTTACCACGTCAGAACCCAGAGTAGGTCACTGAGTACAGGAGCGATGGGGACTCGGACTGAACTGGGGGACAGGCAGTACAATTACATTGCACATATTGCAGCTCAAACCTGGGCATTCATGTGGTGATGTAAACCACGGCAACAGCAGCAGCAGAATTGTGTTCAACCACAATCTGTAACTTTTTGTCCCAGAGAATCCCTTAGTCTATGGTTACCATGAAGCTGATCAATGGTTCTGTGTCAAATGCAGGCAAACACGCCGGGGACAGAACCATCTGAACCTAAACTGATGCCAGCCCATTATAAATGCCAGATTTGGCTGCTTGCATTCCAAACAGCAGAACTAACACATTACAGACAGGGCAAAGTGATTGCAACAGCAACAAACCAGAAGTCCTGCCACAACCAGTCATAAATGGAGATTGACAGTTAAACAACCCCCTGGAGGAGAGGGCTCCACAAATATCCCCATCCTAAACAATGGAGCAGCCCCCCACACCAGTACAAAAGTCAAGGATGTAGTGTCTGCACCATCCTCAGCCAGAAGTATCGAGTGGATGACTTAGCTCACCCTCATCATGACCCCCTACAAAATCACAGATGCCAGTCTTCAACCAATTCAATTCACTCCACATGATACCAAGAAAAAGATGATAAACTAAAGACATGAAGAAGATAACTGGCCCTGTCGCCATTCCTGCAATGGGACTGAAGGCTTGTGCTGCACAACAAGCCGTGCCCCTGGGGAAGCTGTTTCACTCCAGCCCCAACTCTGACACCTACCTGGCAATGTGGACAATTACTCAGCTGTGCCCAGTCCCCTAAGAGGAGAATAGTTACAATCTGACCAACTGCCACACCCTCAGTCTCATCAAGATCATCGAATTGTTGGAAGTTGTTTTTGACAGAGCTGTCAGGCAGCACAGAAATAACCTGCTCAGTGTGGTTTCTGATGGGTCCCCATGTGGAGATGGTGCTGTTGTGGATATATCATTAGATTACTAATCCAGACCAGGCTAATGCTTTGGTAGCCAAGGAATGTTAAGACAATTAACAAAATACCAATATTTCAAATCTGATGTCAGTAAAAGTGGGCCTTGAAACCAATATCGATTGTAAAAACCAATGTGCTTCAACATGTACTTTCAGAATGCAAATCGACTGTGCTTTCTTGGTATGTCCTAAAAGTGACTCCAGACCCGTGTTGAACTCTTCAATGGTCTCTGAGACAGGACAGGCTGCAACATTACCTGCCAATTTTTATACTCAATGCCTAGGCCAATGATGGTTGGCATGTCGTATGCCTTGTTAACTACCTTTTCCACCTGCGTAGCCACTTTCAGTGACCTGTGTACCTGGACACCCAGATCCCACTGCCTATGAGTGCTCTTCAGGGTTCTGCCATTTACTGGATATTTTCCAGCTGGATTAGACCTTCCAAAATGCATTACCTCACATGTTTCCAGATTGAACTCCATCTGTCATCTCTCTGCCCAAGCCACCAACCTATCGATATTCAGCTTTGTCCTTTGACAGTCCTCATCGCTGTCCGCAATTTCAACAATCTTTGTGTCATCAGCAAACTTACTAATCAGACCAGTTCTCTTCTCCTCCAAATCATTTATATATATATATATATATATATATATATTACAGATAGCAAACGTCCTAATACTGATTCCTGAGGAATGCCACACTTTTGATCTCAATATGACCCAAACTATCTACACACCCTTCCCCAGACTCATCATCCACCACATCCTTCTCTATGGTAAATACTGACACAAAGTTCTCATTTAATACCTCGCCATATTCCTCTGGCTCCGCATATAAATTCCCTTCCCTGTCCTTGAGTGGGCCATCCCTCTGCCTGGCTACCCTCTTGCTCTTTGTATGTATATATGGGATTTTCCTTAATCTTGTTGGTTCATGACTTTTCATGCCCACTTTATAGCCGCCCTGTCTCCTCGCTTAAATTTCTTTAATCTTTCCTTATATTCCACCCTTGCGTCATATATTCCCAGCCTCCTCGCCTTAATAAATACTTCCTTTTTCTTTCTAATTAGGCTCACAATATCTCCCATTATTCAAGATTCCCTAAGCTTGACATACTTTCCCTCATCCTTACAGTAATGTACTTGTCCTGAGTTCCCAGCAACTTACACTTGAAAGCCTCCCACAGACCAGATGTGAAATTGCCCTCAAACATCTGTCCCAATCTACATTCTTCAGTTACGGCCTAATATTGTTATAATTAACCTTTCCCCACTTTAGCACCTTCACTCGATAACTACAATTATCATTATCGATCAGGACCCTTAAACTTACTGAATTGTGATCACAGTCTTTGAGCTATTCCCTTATTGAGACATCGACCACCTGGGCAGGTTTATTCCCAATACTAGGTCCAGTACGGCCCCTTTCCAAGATGGACTGTCTACATCGTGTTTCAAAAAGCCCTCCTGGATTCTCTCAACAAACTCTGCCCCATCCGAGCCCCAAGCACTAAGTGAGTCCCAGTCAATGTATGGGAAGTTAAAATTACCCACAATAGCAACGTTGTACTTTTACATCTTGCCAAAGTCTGGCTACAAACCTGTTCTTCTATCTCCTGCTGACTGTATGAAGGCCTATAGTAAACCCCAAACATTGTGATTGCACCCTCCCTGTTCCTGAGTTCTACCCATATTGCCTCGCTGTATGAGCCATCTGAGGTGTCCTCCCATGGTACAGCTGTGATATTCACCTTAGCAAGTAGTGCAACTCCCCAACCCATTATCTACCTGCCTCAATCCTGCCTGAAACACCTGTATCCTGGAACGTTAAGCGATCAGTCCTACCCCTCCCTTAACCAAGTCTCTGTAATAGCAACAAAATCACAGTTCTCAGTACTAATCCCAGCTCTAAGTTCTCCTGCCCTACCTGTTACACTTCTTGTATTGAAACAGGTGAACTTCAGTCTACTAGATCCGCTTTGATCAGCAACTACACCCAGTCTGTTCTTTTTCTGAGTCTTACTGGCCCTATTCTCAAGTTCCCTTTCAGTCCATTCACTTTGCATTGATTCCCACACCCCCGCCAAGCGAATTTCAATCCTCCTGAGTGACACCAGCAAACCTCCCAGCCAGAATATACACCTATCCTTTTCAAATCCCAAAACATCAACTTTCCTGAACCTTTGATACTGCCTGGCCTGTTGTGATCATCCAACTCGACACCTTGTTATCTCAGATTCCAGCATCGGCAGTTCCTACTATCTCTGAGGAAGTTCTGGAATGAAACCAGTTCACGTGATGGCCATTGTCAGTACTGGCCTCTCCCTGGTGCATACATGGTGCACTCTCTCAGTGTTGAAAATGCCTTCCTCTCCTTAGTTTATTTTCCTGGCTGATAAACCGTTATATCTCTGTGCGGTCACAATGAACTGAAATTTTAATGTGCCCACATTGAATAGAAGCAGTTGACAATGTAATTGCACAATTTTCTGTACCACAGTCACAGTAACAGCAACACCACTGTTGCTGCTGGAGTTGACTGGGGATGCTGGGGACGAGATGGCCTTGTGGAATTATTTCTAGACGATTAATCCAAGGATCCAGATAATGACCCACACCCCAATTCAAATCCCGCCACGGCAGATTGTGGAATTTGAATTCATTGAAATACCTGGAATGATGAAACTATTAAGCCATCATTGATCATTGGGAAAAAAAAACACCTGGCTCACTAATGGCTTTCAGGGAAGGAAATCTACCATCCTTACCTGGCCTGGCCTACATGTGACTCCAGACCAACAGCAATGTGGTGAACTCTCAACTGCTATGTGGAATGACCAAACCAGCCACTCAGTTATATCAATCACCACAAAGTCTCACAGAAATGACTTAGCACAGACCTATTTACAGCAATATACAGCATGTGTACGGTAGAGATGCAAGAAAAAAGCTCACAAACACCTTCTCAAGGGCAACGAGGAAAGGGAAGTAAATGCTGGCCCAGCCAGTCACACCCACAAACCATTAATGCATAAAGAAGATGACCACATCCAGGAAAGACAGACTGAGGTGACACAGCTTACTTTCAGCAGGGACTTAGAAGTACATCGACATGGGCATGATATTCAGGAATATGGGAAAAGGCAAAAAAAGTAATTAATTCAACATTTTATTTCCATCCGACCTGATCATCAACAATCCCCTTTTTTGCTTGTATTTTTCTCTCGCAGTCTCTTTCTCAATTTATTCAACTCATTCCTTCCCCCTTCAAAACAAATATCCCTGCCACCAGCATAAATCACAATCTCTGCCAGCAGATTTCAGTTCTGATGTTTGTTCAGTCGACTTGAAATGTTAACTCCATTTTTATTTCATCAGAGACTGCCAAACTGTTCACTTTCCTCAGCACTGTTCACTTCCTCAGTTTTATTTTTGTTTCAGACCTCTGACATATTTCTTTCTTTGGTTTTACTGTTTTTTTTTTCAAATAAATTTCATGGTATGACAAAATCATTGGCAAAAGAAGCATTTAATGCCCATCATTAATTACCTTTAGCTGTGACCATTCTACACGACAGCCTGAAGCCAGAAACGTTTTGTGGGTCTGAATTCACACTTAATTCACCCCGGGTAATAACGTTAGATTTCTTCACCAGAGGAGATCAGTGAAATGAGATAGGTTTTTTGACAAATTGCTGCTGGTTTTATGGTTGCTATTAGTGAAATTGGCCATGGTTACAATTCTTATCATTAGAATGAAAGTCCTACCACCAATTGCGGTAGGATTTGAAACAATACCCGTAATAAACAATGTAATAACCAGTGTCTCTGTATTACCTGCTGAGTGACTTAACTACTCTAATCTGGAGTCCCTATCGTTAGTTACTTTGAAAGCAAGAACAAGGGTGTGATCAAATTATTTGTAACTTGGAAGACTGGTCAGAAGACAGCTGGAAACATAAAGCCTGGATTTTACCAAGGCACAGATAATGGTTTATCCAGCCACAGCACAGAGGCAGAGCGGGAGATTGCAGATATTATGGAGCTGGTGTTGGACAAATTTGATGATGGAAACAATAGTAAGACATAAATCAAAAAAGGCCCTCATGTTGTGAACAAGCCTTGTTCTCAGATGCTTGCGAAGGATGAGTCTGAAATTCATGGACAATGAACCGAGGTTTTAATTGAAACTGAAGATAGTTGTTTCCATCTTTTCCAAATACAGGTAACAGAAATGGCAACAAAGTTGGACATGCCTTGCGGCAGTAGTGACTGGACAGAGATAGAAAGGCTTACCAGGAACACCAACAACAGCGAGAATGGGATAGTAACCAGCCTGAATAATCATCAGTACACCTTCTATTCGAAGTGGTAACGTTGACCAAGATGCAGTCAGATAAATAAGACCCCAGGATAAACCCCTGCCCATTGTTGTAACATTCCAGTCTATTGCTCTGAGATTCTGATCCATTGTTGTAACATTACAGACTATTGTTCTGAGATTCTGATCCATTGTTGTAACATTCCAGTCTATTGTTCTCAGATTCTGATCCATTGTTGTAACATTCCAGTCTATTGCTCTCAGATTCTGATCCATTGTTGTAACATTACAGACTATTGTTCTGAGATTCTGATCCATTGTTGTAACATTCCAGTCTATTGTTCGCAGATTCTTATCCATTGTTGTAACATTCCAGTCTATTGTCCTCAGATTCTGATCTCTCCACCCCCTCTCTCTGCAGCTGCCGATCCCTGTTAGTGCTGTCACTGATGCTCCCGCTTATACTATGGGATAAGACATAGAACAGAGCGCCTTCGTAATAGGAGAGGGAAAGCTTTCTGTGACGCAGTTAGAATCCATAGAGACTGACATCAATCATAGTCACTGAACAAATAGTTCCAGTTAACCCCTTTCTTTACACTTTCAGTGAACCTTTGGTTCACAGTTGAAACTGGGCTGGATTGGATGTTAACATCATTGTCTATTTGTTGTATATTCCATCACCAATTGCTCTCAAGATGTATGTGGTGAGGGAGAATGATGGATGTTTTCATTTTTCAGGTTAAGTGTCTCTGCCTTGTTGTCCACGTGCAATGCTGTAACCACCTGCATCAATACACTATCCCCCCCCCCCCGCAAAAAAAGACAAGCAAAATGTCATTACTGTGCTGATTGTACAAAAAAAATGCTGAGCAAAATTGGGTTGGCCTTGTAGAGAAAGTGTAGATTTCTCACTGCTGCAATAAAACAACATTGTATGTTGAAGATACAAAGTTCTTCATTGCGGTTTATGTGCTTTAAAGCAGTAACACTTACATTTCTTGATTCAATTGACTAAAACTAAAATCAAATGTGGTGTGTACAATGATGTTGTTCATTTAAGCCCATGGACTAAAGAGCCAGGGTCAGAATGAATGTGACATTGGTTCAGAGACAGAGAGGAATGGGGGCAGTGGCTGTAGTGACTGGACGGGAGCACAGTGATATCCCAATGTCACCAGTATTTGGCTAGCACTTATTCTGACAGATGGAAAAAAATGTAATGCAGAGCCAGGAAACAGATTATATTTGGGAGATGGAATGCCAAACAACAATATGAACACACCATGATAATTTTAAATGTAATAGGAAACTATATTTTATGTAAACACTGTTTAATCATGGTGTATGCAGAATGATAAAATTGTTCATATACGCACAGGATATTCAGAAATAAAAGCAGACAAAGATTTCAAAATAACAAGCTTTAGAGCTGGATGAACACAACAGGCCAAGCAGCATCTTAGGAGCAGAAAAGCTGACATTTTGGGATTTCAAAATGTTAGGTGTATAGGGATTTTACAGGATAATGATAGTAGGGATATAGTTCACCGCCAGCTGGTGCAGAGATGATAGGCTGAGTGACCACCATCTTGCTGTAATTATTCTGAGAATTGTATGAAAATGCTTCAGAGCCGAAGGGGAAACACTTTCAGTGACGGGCACAGATTGTGCCGTCATGAGTAACCTATTTCTGTTGTCTCATGAAGTGCAGCTGCCTTGGAAATTTACTTTCAATCAAAATCAATTTCCTGAAATTCCTGCATTGAGGACGATATTCACGGAATATTTTTAATAAAGAAACAGACACTGGTGTAATGCACCTGTTGTCAGCCCAATGGCTCTCACAGAATCAGGGATGGACGATATTGTCCAAACATAACCAAGTTCAACATCTGGACCTATCAAGAAAAGCAAAATTCTGGAGATTAAGGAAACCTGAAATAGAAGTTAGTGGAGAAACACAATATATGAGGTAACATCTGGAGACAGGTTTTGAGTTAACAGATCTGGTCTGTAATGAATCTATTCTGAAAAAGTCATATTGCAGATGCTGCTAGACATGATAATTTTTATTCCAGCATTTCTTTTCTTTCTTTTGGACTGTCACAATTTGTCTGATCTGAATCACAACAGTGAAGCTGCCATTTGAGTTGACCTTCAAGTATTTGTGAAAGGTCATTAAAGGAGACATTGCAAAGTTTCTTTAATAAAGATCCCAAGTTTCGATGGCATGTTACATTGAGATAAACTGCCATGAAAAGTTTGAACTCAGTGGCACTGATATCGCACAATCAGTCCTCTTATTGAAAACGATGTGGATCCTTAACTCAATGTCATACCGTGCTCCTGATTTCGCTGGGGTTACACTCATCCAGCAAAGTCTTACCTTTCTGAGACTTTGGGCTCAACTTTGAAAACATAAAATATCCTGATATTTTTAATAGGACGCACTCAACCATGGATTTTAGCAGGCACTAGCAAAGGCTGAGTTTATTTGTCATCACCAATAGCTCTGGAGAAAGTAACAGTGAGCTGCCTTCCTGAAACACTTCCAATCCAAATGCTGCAGACATGCACACAGAGCTGTTTGTTAGGGATTCCAGGATTTTTTTTTTCAATACATTATAGTCAAGGAACAGCAATTTAGTCCCTATGCAGGACGACAAGTGACTTGAATGACTACTTTCAGAGACTGATTTCCCCATTGTCGAGTCAAGGACATTACCATGCAGGATTGTCTCCAATTTGCATTGATCACATTTTTGTTCAGGGTCCACAATGCCACAGTGAGTGAAGTAACATGGGTGGCATGGCAAGTTACTCTGATCTCACTTCAAGTGATGTTGGAACATGAGCTAAAACACGAATGAGTGAAAGTACAGAACACTGTGCTCATTGTTCTCACAATATTCCAAAGCTTTTTTTTTCGGTACGGACTTCCGATTCTGTCAGCAGATGTTTGTCCTATTTGTGATGAGGCTAGTTGGTGTTTGGATTGCACTGCTTAGGAGGGTGGTTGAGGCAGGTAACATCCCAAACTTTAAAAGCATTTGGATCAGCACCTGGTGGTGTAGTCTCAATGGGCCTTTTCTCAATTGTATGGTTCTGTGTGGGAGCAGCCATGAAAGGTCTGATGTATTCTGAAGTACTGGCCAATGGTACTTGTTTGTCTGTTCCATCAACTGTGCTCAGAATGTGTTTCAAAACAGCATCACTCAGACAGTATCAGCACTTACTCAGCCGAGGACAACCCAGCTATCTCTGAAGACATACAGGATTTTTCAAATGGTCAGTGCAAGATTATTCCAGCTGTTTATCGACATTATTTTAACGAAACCAATAAAATGGATACAGCTTTCCCTTCATTAGAATAAAATATTTTAGCTGTTATGGCGTCATTCCTAAAAGATGAATAAACTCCTTCTTCCCATGCACACACTTTGAGAATGTATTTGTTTTCCTGCCGGTTTTTAATCCCCACTCCACTCCACTGCTGTTTCCATGATCTGGTTCCATGTTCGTGCCACTCGAATATGCATTTCCAAAGAGAATGTTTCTGTTTGAGCCAAGATTGTGAATGCTTACAAACTAACAGATCATATTCCTCAGCACCGCTTCACAGTCCTCAGTTCCTGCAGTCGTCTATGTCGTTATTCCAAAGTATGTGGCACCATTCAGGTTTAGCTGATGAATGGCTAACACGAACAGTTCTTCAGTGTTGCCGGTAAGGAATTATCTCCAACAGGAGGCAATCCAAAAGCACGACCTTGATATTCAATGAGATAATCAACTTCCAGTGACAAATATCCTGTGTGTAACTATTCATCAGAAATTCACCAAATCATAGAGTCAGAAAGTTGTGAAGAATGGAAACAGAGGCTTCAGTTCTCTTCATCCATACCAATTACATATCCCCAATAAATCTTGTCCTATTTGCTAGCTTTTGACACATATCCTTCTAAACCTTTCCTAATCACATACCCATCTTTTCAAATGTTGTAATTGTACCAAACTCCATTGCATCTCCTTGCAGCTCATTCCACACACTCATCTCCCACTGTGTGAAAACGTTACCCCTGAGATTCCTTCTAAATCTTTACCAGCTCACCTTGAACTCGCACCCTCTAATTTTGGACTCCCCCCATCATGCTGAAAATACCTTGTCTAGATACCCTATCTATTCTCCTCCTGACTTTATAAATCTCAGTCAGGTCACCCCTCAGCCTTCGAATCTCCAGGCAAAAGCCTATTCAGTTTCTCCCCGCAGCTCAAACCTTCCAACCCAGGCAACATTCTTATCAATCTTTTCTGAACCTTTTCAGTTTTCACAAAATCCTTCCGATAGCAGGGAGACGAGAATTGCGTGCAATATTCCAAAAGTGGCCTAACCAGTGTACAGCCGCAACAGGACCTCCCAACAACGACACGCAATGCACTGGCCAATAAAGGCAAGTTGTACCAAATGCAACAGGAGTAGATTCCCAACTTTAAGGGCATTTAAATGGTCTTTGGATAAACATATGGATGATAATGGAACAGTGTAGTTTAGATGGACTTCAGATTGTTTCACATTTCGGCACAACATCGAGGGCCGAAGGGCCTGTACTATTCTATGTTCTGTGTTAAATGCTTTCTTTTCTATCCTATCTATCTCTGAATCAACTTTCAAGGAACCAAGTGCCTGCACACCAGGACTCATTGCTCAGCAATACTCCCCAGGGCCTTACCATTTCGAGTACAAGTGCTGCCCCAATTTGATTTCCAAAATGCAACATGTCAGATTTATTCAAATTAAATCTACCTACCATTCCTTGGTCCATTGTCCCATCTGATCAAGATCCCATTGTACTCTGAAGTAACCTTTTTCAGTGTCCACCACATTTCCAATTTGGTGAACTTCCAGCTGGAAGTTTTCAAGGTCAATTAATGCCGGTCTAGCTACACTAAAATCCCAAATGAATTAAAAAGGTCTGATTTTCCAGAAAAAATATTGATCTATAGAGCTAATTGCTGTCTTTGAGGTTGTGGGATATATTTGCAAAATGCAGTTCATGCATAATGTGAAAGAAATAGACAAATCACAGCTCAGGTCACAGATAATTAAAGATAACGCAGCATTTTTTGAAGCAGCTGGAAGAGCACTCAAAATGCCATGCCTAGTGGGTGTCGACTTCAAGATAAGTGTGATTAATGTAGTTTTGTTTTTTTGATTGGAATAGACATGTTGATGTGAAGGTCCTGTTTTTATGCTGAATGGCTCTCTGGCCTTAATTTTTGAAAACAGAAAAAGCAGTCTCACAATTTCCATAATACGTCAGCTTTTGTGCTCCTGAGATGCTACTTGGCCTCCTGTGTTCATCGAGCTTCACACTTTCTTATTTGGATTCTCCAGCATCTGCAGTTCCCATTATCTCTGATCACAATTTCCATATGTTGTGAGCATCAAGTGGTGAGGATTACAATCTCCAAGACCACACAGCATCCTGGCTTGAATCTATATCATTGTCCATTCACTGACAATTCTTCAGAATCCTGAAAGTCTCCATGAGACATATGTTAGTGTCCCTGGGTTTCATCATCATATTCTGAATGGAAATTAGACAGAGGCAATAAATGCTGGTCTTGCCGACAAAAGTCATCTCAACACTCCAAATAAAAGTAATCTGTACTATTAAAGACATATATTCAGCCCAATCTGTTTACTAAAGCAGTTTTATTGAGATTTTAACTTTGTTCTGTCTCTCTGATCTTGCTGAAAAACCATGAAGCTTTCCTGAGTACTTTCATAGTGTCGTTTAAAAATCGTATTTGGAAGTTGTACCCATCATTCTGAAAGGCAGAGCCTTCGTGGCCATGTGAAAACTTGGATCAGGAGTAAGTGATTAGAAAAATCAAACCAAGTCCTCCATGCGGTGAGCTCGTGAATGATGTGGCCTCAAATAAACGTTCCTCTCCACCCCTTATAACATTGGTGTGTTATTCTCAGTCAAGAATCTGTCTGCCTCTCCCTGAGGAATATTCAATGATTTATCCTCCATCTCTCTCTGGAAAGATTTCCATAAACACACAATCCTTTGAAAGGGTAAAAGAAATAAGTCACCATTGTCTAACTGAGATATTCTCCAGTTTACAGTCCATCCACTGGTGGTAATCTCGTGCACAAATGGAAATAATGTTTCAGCATTCAACTTGAAAAGACTGCTCGGAATATTTTGTGTTTAAACAAGATGGTGTGTCATTCGCCTCAAGTCCAATAAATCCAGGGCCAGTCTGGTCATGATTTCCTCTGAAGATAAATACTTCTCACAGGAATCAGTTCGGTGAATCATCCCCGGATGGCTTCTGATTTCATCATGCACACAGCCTAATGCAGTCTCACCATTACCCTGGAAAAGTGGCCAAAAAGTGTCCTCTTCGGCCTTGAAACTGCTCGACCATGCCCTGCAGCAAACCAGGTACTACAGCCACATCACCTTCCTTAGTACCTGCCTACGGAACCAAATCATCCCCATTGGACTACAGTCCACATTCAAGCCTTCCCAACTTGGCCCCAAATGTGACAATGTCTACATCCAGAACATTAAGACACTTCAGAAGCATCTTTCCCTGCGACTCCTGAAACACACTTGCAGCAATGCGATGGCAACTCCAGGCACTGCAATCCAGCCTACCCCAGCTCAGAGCCTCCTTCTCTCAGACCTGCAAAGGACCTCTCCTGTTTTTTTATTCTTCATAGGATCCAGAACCTGAACTCACAATTCTACTCAGCTTCAGTGGAGACAAAAAACCGGAAGTACAGTAAACGTCCTGGTGCCTCCCATCCAAAACGGGCAACCTACACCTCCCAAATCCCCAACCCGACACAAGAACTCGCCCAAAATGTGCCCGCCAGCTTTGGCAATGTGGCCACTCTCGTAGCAACTGGGGATGACGTCACATCCTCCGCCGTAGGATACACCGTTTCCGGGACAGCGAATGCCACCACCTCCATTTCCATGTCCAACACCATAGACACTGAGGACACACCTACCGTCAACGCAGCTGCCTCCTCCTACCCGTCTCCTCCCACCACCAGCGCAAACGGCACTCCGCCCACCACCGATCCAACTCCGCCCATGCCCATGCAACTCCACCCACAACCATCTCCGATGTCACTCCACCCACAGCCTCCACAGCTAGCAGCTCCAGAGGAGACAGAAACACTGAGCCCTGTCGAATCTTCACCATCCCCACAGACCTCCCCCTTACTGAGGACAAACGATCAGTCCTCAGTCAGGGGCTCACCTTTGTCTCCCTTCACCCACACATCAATCAATACCGGTCACGCTTGGACGATGAGTAGGTTTTCCGCCGCCTCTGCCTCCATGCTTACTTCTCTAACCGTGAGCCTAACCCTCCCTCTACTGACCCCTTCATTCACCTCCAATGCACCCCCTCCTCCTGGGCACCATCCGAAGGTCCTCTACCCTCCCTCGACCTCTTCATCACCAACTGCCATCGTGACATCAAATGCCTCAACCTCTCCACCCCTCGCACTCACTCCAACCTCTTCCCTGCAGAACGTACAGCCCTCTGCTCCAATCCCAACCTCACCATAAAACCCATGGACAAGGAAGGCGCAGTTGTGGTACGGTGCACTGACCTCTACATCGCTGAGGTTACACGCCAACTCTCCAACACCACCTCCTACTGCCCCCTTAATCATGACCCCATGCCCGACTACCAAACCATCATGTCCCAAACCCTCCACAACCTCATCACCTCAGATGACCTCCCACCCACAGCCTCCAACCTCATCATTCCCCAACCCTGCAATGGCCGCTTCTATCTCCTTCCCAAAATCCACAAACCTGCCTGCCCTGGTTGACCCATTATCTCTGCCTGCTCCTGCCCCACTGGACTTATCTCCACCGAACTGGAATTCATTTTTTCACCCTTAGCCCAGGAACTCCCTACCTACGTCTGTGACACCACCCACACTCTCCATCTCCTACAAAACTTACAATTCCCCAGTCCCCAACACTTCATCTTTACCATGGACGTCCAGTTCCTATACACCCGCACTCCCCATGCTTCTTCCTATCCCGCAGGCCCAACCAGTGCCCCAACGCTGACACCCTCATCCGCCTTGCCAAACTCATCCTCACCCTCAACAACTTCTCTTTCAATTCCTCCCACTACCTACAAAAGGGGTGGCCATGGGTACCTGCATGGACCCAAGCTGTGCCTACCTCTTTGTACGTTATGTGGAGCAATCCCTCTTCCATACTTACACAGGCCCTAAACTCCACCTCTTCCTCCATTACAGTGATGACTACATCGATGCTGCTTCATGCATCCACGACGAGCTCAAACAGTTCATCCACTTCATTGACACCTTCCACCACACCCTTAAGTTCACCTGGACCATCTCTAATGCCACTCCCTCCTTCCTGGACCTCTCTGTCTCCATCTCTGGCAACCACCCAGAAACCAATATCCATTTCAAGCGCACTGACTCCCACAGCTACCTGGAATACACCTCCTCCCACCCACCTTCCTGCAAAAATGCCATCCCCTATTCCCAATTCTGCCGCAACTGCTCCCAGGTTGATGAGTTCTACCCCTGTACATCTCAGATGTCATCGTTTTTCAAGGACGGCAACCTCCCCCGACTCAGTGGTTGAGAACTCCCTCGACCGCGTCTCCCACATTTTGCGCAACTCATCCCTCACACCCCGTCCCCACCCTTATCTGCCTTCCGGATGGACTACTCTCTCCGTGACTCTCTGGTCCGCTCCACACTCTCCTCCAGCCTCACCACACCCGGCACTTTCCCCTGCAACCGCAGAAAGTGCTCCAGCTGCCCCTACCCCTCCCCCCTCACCTCGATCCCAGGCCGCACATCTGATAATGTGCTAGACTGCATCCGCTGTTCCCATTGTGGCTCCGCTACATCGGAGAAACCAAGCGGAGGCGTGGGGACAACTTTGCAGATCACCCATGCTCGGTTCGAACTAAACAACTCCCCCTCCCATTCCGCAAATGGCATGTCCATCCTGGGCTTCCTGCAGCACCACACTGATGCTACCTGAAGGTTACAGAACAGCAACTCATATTCCACTTGGGAACCCTGCAGCCCAATGGTATCAATGTGGATTTCACAAGCTCCAAAATCTCCCCTCCCCGGCTGCATCCCAAACCAGCCCAGCTCGTCCCCACCTCTCTAACCTGTTCTTCCTCTCACCTGTCCCCTCCTCCCACCTTAAGCCACACCCCCACTTCTTACCTACAAACCTCATCCTGACCGCTTGACCTGTCGTCCTTTTCGGACTGACCTATCCCCTACCTACCTCCCAACCTACACTCACCTCTACTGGCTCCATCCCCGCCTCTTTGACCTGCCTGCCTCCTCTCCACCTATCTTCTCCTCCGCAGCAGCAGCTACACACTGATGATGGCTTCTCGACTGGAGACGAAACGTTTGCAATTCATTTGCCAAACTCGGCGAACAAACCAACAGCCAACTACCTTCTCCTCTCTCCATCTTCGGTCCGCCTCCCCCTCTCTCCCTATTTATTCCAGAACCCTCTCCCCATCCCCCTTTTCTGAAGAAGGGTCTAGGCCCGAAACACCAGCTTTTGTGCCCCTGAGATGCTGCTTGTCCTGCTGTGTCCATCCAGCCCCACAGCTTGTTATCTCACACTCTCCAGCTTCCGCAGTTCCCATTGTCTCAAACCGGCGTATTCAGCTATGGAGCATGCGCACAGCTCATTGTGATTGTGAGCATGCGTACTGGGAGGGATATCCGGAATGAAATGGTTCTCCATGAGAGCCACAAGCGGTGAGTACAGGTTAAAGGGGAGGTCAGCTTCGGTGCTGTATTCCAGCAAGAGGGCTGCGTGATTGCTCAGTTTAGGTCTCAGGTCCCAAACAGGGGTCTTCCAGTACCGCGTTTAGTTTGCAGAGAGCCTCAGGCTTCCTCCCTGAAACAGGCCTAGACTGTCCTGTGAGCGGGAAAGTCCTGCCAGCTTTTACCCTGTCAAGCCACTTCACAATGTGATTACAGCAATGAGAGGTGTTCTCAGTAAAGCAGAACTCCAACGTGCACTCACTGGTTCGAGGTCTTTCCACTGCATATTGTGTTAGCACCCTCGCTGAGTTTTGTTTTGAGTTTTTAAAAAGTCATTTTTGGCTTGAATCTGAGAGTTGAACGGTGACGTCTGGACTGTGAGCAGCTGTTGTGCTCCAAAAAATACAAAATCAATTATTGGTTTCTGAGGCCAGTCCTGGAAGTCGATTGCAGGTTGTTTCTTATTGGAAAACTGTGTCGACTCTTTTGGCCATTAATAAGGTCCGCATCTGGGAACTGGTGCCAGCAAGTCTGGGAGAGAATGTTGTCAAACAGAAGGACTTTAAAACTGGGCCAAATGCACATCTTTGATGCTGAGCTCGCTGCTGGTGTGACAGAGCCTCAGAGAAAGACCACAGAGTGGAGGGAGAGAGCTGAACAGGGTGGGTCCGTGTGGTTTGGATATTGGGGTTATTCTTCACCCATCACCCCCCAACAAAATCCAGCCGATTGTTTCTCTCATTGTCCCTCTTCCCCAACACTACCCACTTCTGTACCTCCAGCCCCTATCCCACCCCTTGCTTCCCCCAGTATCAGCAAACTTCCAAAGATATTTCTGACATACTCTGTTACTTTTCTCAGGGCATTCAACAACTTGAAAACTGGATTGAAAATGAGAGAGCAGCCACTGCAGAAGCTTCCAAAATCACTCTGCACTTTCTTGAACTGCTGCAATCCACGTGGTGATGTAGCTCCCATGTTGCAAATTGGGAAGGAGTTGTAGGATTTTCATCCAGTGGTGATAAGGTCGTGCTGTTTTTTGTTTCTGTTGTTGTCATTTTGTTCTTATATTCCACCTTCAACAGAATAGAAACATAGAAAATAGGAACAGGCGCAGGCCATTGTAGCTTTCGATCCTTCTCCGCTAGTCACTTTGATCATGGCTGATCATTCTACTCAGCCTCCTCCCACTTTAGAGCCAGATCTTTTGATCCCTTAAGCCACGACAACTATACATGTTATCGTCTTCTTGGAAACATCCAGTGTTCGGCCTTAACTGCTTTCTGTGGCAGCAAATTTCACAGGGTCACCAGTCTCTGTATTTTTTTTTTTAATTTCCTCATTTCAATTCTTAACAGCCGAGTCCATGCCCCTAAGCTCCAACTCCCTGGTCATTGACAACATCCTTCCTGTATTTACCTAGAATTTTATTGGTTTCTGTGAAATCTTTCATCGTTCTTCTAAACTCCAGTGAATTTCATCCTAACCAATCCACCCTATCCTTGCCATCCCAGGAATCAGTCTGATCAACTGTTGTGAACAGCCTCTGTCGCCAGAAATTCCTTCCACAGATAAAAATTCCAAATTTACACATACCATCCCAGGTGTGGTCTCACCAAGATCCTGTACAATTTCAGTAAGACATCCCTGCTCCTGTACTCAAATGCTCTAACTCTGCAGGTCAAAATACCATTCGCCTTCTTCACCCCCTGCTACACCTGCATGCTTACTGTCAGTGACTTGTGTTTTCCTAGTTTTGTAATCCAACTGGATAATCTCAAACTGAGACGCATTTCTCATTTAAATGATAAATTGATTGTGTGAATACCTGGGATCCACCATGGACCACAGTTACACACTGGTCACTGGTTGGCATACAAGAAATGACTGTTTATTCTGACTGTTTCTGTGTGCCAAACGGTTCTGTATCCCTGTGAATACCCAATCTCTCATGCTTTAAATTTACGTGCTAATCTCTTATGTGGGGACTTTGAATGCCTTCTCAAAGCCTACATAAGCCACATCCACTGCCTTTTCAACTCTAAATGTTGCATTTTTGAAACATTCCGGCAGTTTTGTCCAACATGATTTCCCTTTCATAAATCCATACCAACCTAATTCTGTCACTGTTTTCCAGTGTTAGGCTAAGGTTCATAGTTCTCAGGCTTCTCCCACATCCCTTCTAAAACAAAGGGATAATATCAGCCACTCTCCAGTCATGTCACACCCACCCATATTTATAGATGATACGAATATTTCTGCAACTTCCTCCCTTACTTCCCACAATATCCTCAGATACACTCGATCAGGTACTGGAGATTTATCAATCTTCATATTTTCTGAGACATTTAGCACTTCATCTCCTGTAATGTGAACTATTTTCAAAATATCAAAAAAATTTCTGCGTTCTCTAGCCTCCTTCATTACAACTTGTCCATGCTGACCAAGCTTCCCAAACTGAACGAGTCCCACTTGCTTGAGTTGGGTCCATATCCCTCTCAAGCTTTCCTATTCATGTACCTGTACAAATGTCTTTTCAATGTTGGAAGTGTACCTGCATCTTTCACTTCCTTTGGCAGTTCATTCCACATAGAAACGACCCTCTGTTTGAAACAGTTCCCCTTTACTGCCCTTCAAATCTTTCTCCTCTCCCGTTAAAAAAAAATACCCTCTAGTTTTGGACTCCCCTTTCCAAGGGAGAAGGCCCTTGCTGTTCACATTATACCCCTCACGATTTAATAAACCTCTCAAAAGTCACTACTCAACCTCCTATTTTCCAGTGAAGCCCCAGTCTCTCCACATAACTCATACCCTCCAGTACTGGTAACCTATAGACTGTAAGTGTAGCATGAAGCCACACAGAGTAGAAAGCTAATCCAGCCACGAGAAGCATCACCTAACCTCCATCTGTTTGGCCCTTCGTCAAATAGTCTGGCAATAAGAACTGTCCAGATTCAGGCATGAACCGGGAACGTTTCAGCTTGCTTCGTCCAGCTCCCTTGTCTTGAAATTCCCCTCCCAAATGAAAAGGGATCTTCCATTCACCTTAGGTGTACTCTTCATGATTATATAAATATATAAATCACCCCTCCATTCTGAGACTGCAATGGAAAAATGCCTCAACCAATCAAGCCTCTCCTTATGATTCTCAACCTCCACTCCTGGCAACTTCCTGCTAAATCTTTGCTGAATCCTCCCCAGGTTGATGATATCCTTTTGAAGAACAGGAGATCTGAAGTGGACACATTACTCCAGAAGAGGCCTCACTGATGTTCTGCACAATTTCAACATGACGTCCCACCTCCTACACTCAAATGGTCTGAGCAGTGAAGGCAAGCAGGCTAAACACCGACTTAACCACCCTTTCTACATGTGATGCCAACCTCACTGAATTAAGGGCCTGAGCCCTGAGGTCTCTCTGTTCGACAACACTAACCCCAAGGCCCTACATTTAATTGTACAAATACTGATCTTGTTTGTTTTACCAAAATGAAATACCTCGCCTTTATCCAAATTAAACACCACCTGCCATTCCTCAGCCTCTTAACCCTGTAAATCAAGATCTCTTTGTAATCCTGGACAGCCTACGTCACTGTCCACTATCCTGCCTATTTTGGAGTCATCTGCAAACTTACTGACCATGTCTCCACTATTTTAATCTAAATCGCTTTTTTTATGTAAGGTCAAACAAAATTGGAGCGAGCACTGACTCCTGTGGAACACTTCTGGGAACAGGCCTCCGGTCTGATAAACAACCCTCCACCACCACTCCCTGTGTCCTGTCACTAAGCCATATCTGTATCCAGTTGACAAGCTCCCCCTGAATCCCATACGATTTAACTTTACTAATTAGTCCACCTTGTGGAACCTTGTCAAAGGCTTTACTTTTGTCAATATAAACTACTTCCACCACTCTGCCCTCAATTATCTTCTTTGTTACTTATCCAAGAAAATCAATCAACTAATCATTCCTACCTCTCCAAATACATAAATCCTGCATTTCACGATTACCTTCAACTACATACCCAAAACCGAAGTCAGACGCTCAGCTCGATAGTTCCCAGGCTTCTCCTTACGTCCCTAAAAGGAAGGCACAATTTTAGCCACTCTCCAGTCATCTGGCACCTCGCCCGTAATTATAGATGATACAAATATTTCTGCAAAGGTGCCCCATGTTTTCTCTTTAGCTTCCCACAACATCGTTTGATGCACCAGAGCAGGGCCTGGAGGTTCAAAGTCAGAGTGTAACACAGCATGGAAACAGGCCCTTTGGCCCAAACTGGTCTGTGCTGACTATGGCGCCCACTCAGCAATTTCTAGCTGCCTGCATTTGCTCCATATCCCCCTCCAAACACTTTCCATCCATGTACCTACCCAAGTATTTTTTAAACGTTGTTTTTGTGCCTGTCTCAACCACTTTCTCTGGCAGCCCATTCCAAATATGCACTACTCTGTGTGAAGAAGTTGTCCCTCACGTCCTCCTTAAATCTGCCCCCTCTCACCTTAAATCTATACACTTTAGTTTTCCATTCCCCATCCCTGGGAAAAAGACTATGTGCATTCATCCTATCTCTGCCCCTCATGATTTTATTCACCTCAGTAAGGTCAACCCTCATTCTCCTCCATTCCAAGGAATAACGTCCAATCCTGGCCAACCTCTCCTTAGAACTTTCATACTATTCCTAGCAACATCCTTGTAACTCTTCTTTGCACATTTTCCAGTTTAACTATGCCTTTTCTGTAACAGGGTGACCAAAACTGTACACCACACTGTAGGTGTGGCGTCACCAATGACCTGTACATCTTTAACATAACATCCCAACTCTTATATGCAATGCCTCGACCGAAGAAATCCAGCATGCTAAATGCTTTCTTCACCACCCTGTCTACCTGTGATGCTGCTTTCGCCCAACTATGCACTTGTGCTTCTCGGTCTCTCTGCTCCACAATATTCCTCAGAACCTCACCACTTACTGTATAACTGCTACCTTGGCTGAACTTTCCAAAGGCCAACACTTAGCTTAGCTGTATTGAATTTCATTTGGCATTCCTCAGCCCACTTCCCCATCTGATCACAATCCCCCTGTAATTTTTGATTCCTCAGCGATACCTCTTAAGTTTGCAGATGATACAAAATTACTAATCATGCCATATACATTCACATCCAGATCATTTACGTAAGTGACAAATAACACAGATCCCAGTACTGACCCCTGTGGCACGCCATTAGCCACAGGCGTCCAGTCCGAGAACCAACGTTCAGCCATCACACTATGCTTCCTACCATCGACCCAATTTCGAATCCCATGAGCTAGCTCTCCCCGGATCCCACACAATCGAACCTTCATGTCGAGGCTGCCGTATGGGACCTTGTTAAAGGGCCTACTAAAGTCCATATAGACAGCATTCGCTACTCTAAACTCATTAATCCTCTTGCTTACCTCCTCAAAAAACATGAATAGTTTTGTCAGACATGATTCCTGTGCACAAATCCATGCGACTATCCCTAATCAGATCTTGAATATCCCAGCTTTGGTTGATCCACTCCCTAAATATCATCTTCAATACCTTGTCTACCACTGGTTCACTGGCCTGTAGTTCCCTGGCTGGTCTGTGCTACCTTTCTTAACCAATGGGACAACATTAGCCACTCTCCAGTCTTCTGGAATTTCAGTCGTGAGAAAAGCTGAAGGGAAAAATCTCTGCAAGGGTCTCTGCAATTTCTCCCCAGCCTGCCACAGTGTCCAAAGATGGACTTCATCAGATCCAGTGGAATTATCAACCTTAATGTGCTTTCAGGCTGGAAACGCCACCTCGATGGTCCAAAACATCACCACTTGCTTCCCTTGTTTCCATAGCAGCCATGATTCTCTGCTTAGTAAACACTGAGGAGAAATATTCATTAAAAATCTCCTCCATCTCCGTGAGCTGTTTTCAAACCAAAATATTTCTACCCCTGACTTGACCCCCTCCATTTCTTTCTCAACAGTAAAACCTGATGCAATATATTCCTTTCAAATCTCTCTCCTCTCCTGATGCTCAACACAGAGTTGACCTATTTCATCTTCATGGAGCCCTGCTTGCTCTCTCGGTGCTCTCTTGCTTTTAATGCACTTGCAGAAACTCTTCGAATTATTCTTAACCTTATTAACCAAGGCAATTTCATGTTGCTTTTTTGCCATCCTGATCTCCTGTTTAAGAATGCCCCTGACACTGTTCACACTTTCAAGAGATTCATTTGAGCCAAGTATTTATTTATATCTACTAATTTATATTTTTTTTATTCTTGACTAAAACCTGAGTATCTTTTTTCACCCATTTTTCTCTAATCCTACCAGCCTTACCTTTCACTCTGGCAGAGACATAATGGCTCTGAATTGTCACATTTTTGAAAGCCCACCCCCCACTTATCAGACATCCTTATCCCTGCCGTCTACTCATATCAACTTTTGAAAGTTATAAAAACAGAAGCTGCTGGAAAAGCTTGGCAGGTCTGGCAGCATCTGTGAAGGACAAATCAGTGTTAATGTTACGGGTCTGTTAATCCTTCCTCAGAAGTGTTGAGAGCTCTTTTCTTACACCATTAAAGTTTGCCTTACTCCAATTAAATCTTATACTTTTTCTGGAAGGCATATCCTGTTCCATAATTGTGTTAAAACTGATAGTAATTCCGTCACAAGTCTCAAAGTTTCCCTGTACTGTCACTTCAGTCACTTGCTACGCCTTTTCCTTTCATAGGAACGTTGATTTTATGGATAAAGAAAAAATTCTTGAACACATTTCACAACTTACTCACTATCTAAACCTTTAACACAATTGCAGTCCCAGTAAATGTTTGGAAACTGAAAATCACCAACTATTATAACCTTGTTATTCTTACACATATCTGAGATCCCTCTGCATATTTGTTCCTCAGTTTCCCTCTGACTGTTGGGAAGCCGATGGTACAATCCCATCAGATGATTGTTCATTTCTTATTTCTTATTTCTAATTTCAACATATGTTTTCATGGAATGATTTTTCAGAAACATCTCTTCTATGGATAGCAGAAATGTTTTCCTTATTTAAAAAAAAATTCCTGCAGTTGGCCCATATTCGCTCCAAACCATTCAAATTCATGTACTTATTTGAATGTTTTTCAAACATTGTAACTACCCACACCCACCACTTCCTCTAGCAGTTCATTCCACACACTGAACACTCTATATAAAACAAAAAGATGCCAGTCAAGCCTTTTTTTGAAAATCTTTCTCCTGTCATCTTAAAAATATGCCTCTGGTTTTGAAACCCCCCACCTGAGGGATAAAACCTTTGCTATTCGTTATCTGTGTCTCTCATTATTTTATTAAACCTACATAAGGCCATCCCTCAACCTCCTACCTTCCCGTGAAAGAAGTTCCCGCCAATCCAGCGTATTTTTAGAACTCAACCCCTCCATTCCTGGCAATATCCTGGGAAGTTTTTCCTAACCCACTCCAGTTTAACAATATTCTTCCCATAACAGGATGACCAGAGCAGCGCACAGTCCTCCAGAAGAGGACTCGCCAACATCACTTCCCAGCTCCTGTACTCAAAGGCCTGATCAATGAAGACAAGTGTGCTAAATGCCTTCCGAACCACCCTGTCTACCTGTGATGCAAATTTCAAAGAATGATGTACCTGAAACCCGAGGTTTCTTTTCTGTTCTGCAACACTACCCAGAGCCCAACCATAAATTGTGTAAGTCCTGCCTTTGTGAAGTATTGCGTTTTGGTAGAACAAACATTTATCCAGATAAAATTCAATCTGTCATTCCTCTGCCCATTGCCCCGATTGATTAAGATCTCTCTGAAATCCAAAAAGCTAAGAGGCCATCTACCTTGTTATGACAACGAATAATCATCAATGAAAAGATGTTCTGCTTCATTTGTCCAAGGAAGGGGTCAGACCAAATCTCGAATACTGTCTGCAGGTTTTGGTCTTCTGTTCGTTTATTCAAAGTGGCTCAGAGGAGGTTTACAAGATTGAAACCTGGAATAAGTGGGTTGCCTGAGGAAGATGGATTGAGCAGGAAAGAGGGAGAAGGATTTGTCAGGAGCTGCTGATTAAAACAGGAAACTGACGTGAACCAGGATATCGGGTGTATTGTATTTATAAGGTGAACTTATTCAAACTTGTGCCACATACACGCGGAAGAGGTCTATAAGCCTAGCTCGGAGACACTCTTCCATTTACAGCTACTCATAAATGGCATATTAAGGCATTTTCACGTAAGAATCATTTCATATAACATTGATATAAAATAAATTTATATGTCAGTTACTTACTACAAAACAAGATGCTGTTCAGTTTCTGACAAAGTTCTGAGTCCTCTAATTTCAACTGGACTGCCACTTTCATACTATCTTCAGAGCTTCTCTACCCCACCATCAGCTCACAGCTGGGTGAGTAAAACTTACATGACTATCATAAGCTATACAGATAGTTTCAGAGCCCGAAGTAACTGTTGATGTTTCGCTGTTATGGACCTGCAGTTAAACTGTCTGAGAGATGTTAATGTGATAACATCCCATTCATTTGTATACTTCTATAAATTAAAGTCTTTTGTCTGCATTTGATTCCTACACAGAGACTTTATTTTACAGAAGTAAACTCTTATCTCTCTTCACATCGGTATGCAGGCACTGCCCTGAAGCTTCCTGCCCAGCTAGGAATTTGGTGTAATGCTTTTGTAACTCCTTATCTTCTCACACATCGCTATACAGACACGGTGTTAAGCTTCCTGACTGAATTAAAATCCAAATCAAACTGTTTCAAATAGGGTTAGGTGGGGAATGTTTGTAAAGGTGTGAAACCTCTGAAGCATGTAACTTCTGTCGCTGGCAAAGGGACCAGGGCACTGAATTGGTTCTAGCCAGACACACTGGCCACTTGAAATCAGAATCTCTCCCCGACAACAACTTGAAATCGCCTCCTGCCATTAGCAGCTACATCACTAGCAATCAATAATATATCCTGGTCTTTTACGTTGTTGATGTAATAATTGCTTGGTATCCTGTTTTTGTCTGTTGTAGTAAATTGTTTTATGTATCATGCCATTGTAAATTGTGAAATCGTTTTCTGTATCATGTTTTTTTGTAAAGTATAAAATGCGGGGACTGTCCGCTGCTCGGGGAAAATTACTTGCGAGATTCTGCACTCTGAGTACATTGATTCTCCACAGCTTGTACTTGCTTGGTAATGAAGGGATTTGTGTTTTTCTAAACAGGTCAGTGTCTTGTTATTGCAGCAAGTCCGTGAGGGTCTCCAAAAACGAACTTGACATTTGCAACAAGAGCAGGGTTCCAACATGTACAGCAGTCTCACGTGGAGGGCTGAATAAGTGATCGTTTGAGTGTCGGTGGAGTGAGACGGATGGGCCCGCAAGGTACGATTCACCTTGGTCTCTCTCACTGACCTGCCATCCGTGCGACCCCTCGTCCCAGCGTGTCTCTGTACTGACGGAACCCGGGATAACTCACGGTCTTGAACACTTTTAAATCCTAACGCCCGAAGGTTCAAGTCCCCAGGTGAGTAAAGAAATCCAGGAGGTTCGAGTCCCCTGGTGGCCGGGGTTGGAGTCCCCAGGTCAGATAACTGGTAACTTTTAAAATCCGGGAGGATAGCTTTCACCCAGTGACCGGGGGTGAAATCCTGTGTCGGGCAATAGGGAAAAGGTAGGGTGTTTAGTGTAAGACCGAGGTACAGTGTAGTTACAGTGTCTGTCTGTTTCAACCACCCTGCCTTAGACCGGTTGTTAAGGGGGGAAATCCCCCACGTGAAGGTCAGGACCCTGAAGCGGGTGTTGAGATGAAGTGCACTGCAGTAGTCTCAAGGGATAGTAAAAATGAAAGCGCTAATAAAAAAAAAGCAAAGGGAAAAATGGGACAAACACTGGATCAGTCAGGTGTCGGCACTCCTTTACATCGATTATGCCGGGATAATCCCCAAAATGAAGTCCAGTACACACGTCTGTCAGCATGCTTAAACAAAAGATTGGGGAATGAGAATTGGCCATTGGGGAGAACGCGGGATATAGATCTATGCACGAAAGCAGAAGAGGCACTGGAAAGGGTTAATGTCATTCTGGAGAAAGAGAGCTGAGGAGCTGACTGAAAAATCAAAACTGGCCAGTTGGGTGGATAATGCACGGAGGAGAGGGATCAGTGCCGGTGATAACGAGGGGAAACCAAAAACTTGGGAAGTTTTAAAACTGCAGTGTGAGGAACATGAGACAAATGAAAGGGAAAGAGTTAACCAAGAAAGACATGAGAGAGAACAACGAGACAAGGCATGGGGGCGAGAGCGGCAGGCCGCATTGACAGAAAGCAAAAAATCGGAGGTACCTCCTGACATATCTGGCGTGCCGATGTTGTTCCAAATTAATGACACAGATGAGCAAGACCGAGGAGGACTGGGGAAGGCATCCCTCTGCCTCATTGGGACTGCTACCCCCTCCAGAATGCTACCCGTCCTTGGCCAATCTACATCTGCAGGCAGCCCAACACTGCCATCAGTCCCAGCAACCGCCACCGTACGCCGCCCAAACTAAACCCCCTATAGAATCTCCAAGCCCTTCAGTAGGCAGCCCACATGGATCCCCTGACAAGCCCACGGCTGGTACGGACCCTACCTCCTGTCATACCAGATCTAAAACAAAACAGGGAAACAGGAAACAGGACGCAGACCAGACGGTCAGTGAGCAAAAGGAGGGACGACAGGATCCTTTTAAAACCCATGAGAAGCCCAGGAAGACATAAGTCCTGGGTGCAGCCTCTGAGACCCTCTAACGACTGTTTACTGTTTCCTGGTGACTCCACAAGTAGCGAAGAATATGATCGTCCCAACTCACATGCAGAGGATAGTGAATGTGAGGACAGAGTTTGGAAGAGATCCTTGAATAGCCATCCCCTAAAGAAGGACCCCTGTCAGAAAAAAAATCAATGGCAATTCCCTAATCGCACGGTCCCTCACCCGAGCCCAAAACAAGGGGGTCAAAATGCAATGCAAGTCGATGCCCCTTGGAAGCCACAAAAGATGTGTTTACTTATGTCAAGGGCCCCTGATCGAGCCTGTGCTGCATCAATGCTGCGCTCTCCAGCCCTAGGGGTCAGTCCCAGGAAATTGACCTCCCTCAACCCTATCTGTGCCGCCTTAGTGTTTACCTTCAACTCGCTCTTGCACAGGAGTTGCAACAACTCACTCAGGAGGGGACCATGTTCCTCACTATTGTCTGTGAACAACAGGATGTCATCCACGTACTGTACAAGCCTGTGTGGCTCACTGAAATCTTTTAAACAGTCTGCCACACACTGGTGGAGAATGCTGGGGCTATAATGGAAACCCTGTGGCAGACAACTCCACTTGTACTGTTGTCCTGTAAAAGTAAATGCGAATTTGTACTGGTCCTGCCGAACCGGGATAGACCAGAAACCATTCGAGATATCCAGCACTGTGAAATTCCACCCCACCCCCGCCCGCTTTAAGGCAGGAGAGCGCCTTTCCATCAATGGCACACGCCACTGTTTTGAAATTCACGCCCACTTCTCCAGGTAATGGATACCTCTTGAAACTTGCAGTTTCTCCCACAGCTGTGGCTCCGCTGGGTCCTCGGGCCCACCTGCAACATTATTTTTTTTTCCTTCAGAATTTCTGATTTTTGTGTATGGTAAATTTGGTTAAGTGTTTTAGCATGTATAAATCCAACTCTTGCTTAGTAATTTTTTTAAACGAACTGGAATTTTCTTCCCCTCCTGCCACACTCTCTCTAAGTTCAGGACACCATTGCAATGTTAGTGCCCATACTGCCTCCCTGGTTCACTTTGGTAAATGGGATATGGTGACACTGTGCAAATGAGACATAACACGGGGCAGAGATTCCTCCTGTGTGCTCACCCTGTTGCCCTTCCTCCTGACTGACTGCAATCATCATGCGGAGTGGGTATTGAAACTATCCTACCCCGTGTGGGACTACATCACTTACACACGCACAGACATCATACTGAAACTGACAGGTTCACTATAGGCCCTTTAAACTTGAATTATAACGACCAGTTGCCTACTACTGCACTCGCCTGGACACTGTATCCCAGGGATTACCCCCTTGTTCCCAGGCTCTCCCTGTGATTTGTTCATTATCCCTGCGATTTGTTCCTTTTCTCTTTCTGCTCCACTCTTAACCCAGTCACATTTCTGAGTGAAGCCCCACATGACTGCCTGCTGAGGAACCAATTTCTAACCTCTCCCCATCCGGCCCTTACTGCTGCCCCACTCCCTTCTCAGAACCCAGTGTGGATTGTTAACATCTTCAGGTACACCCATCCAGGATTCCCTGTCTGTTGAAAACCTCCAGGCAATACTCTTCCCTAAACAGTTTCACACTTAAAACTAAATAACTGGCTATTATCAATTGCGCTGCCCATGCCTCGGATTCTACAGTTACTCGGGGCAACGCTCAGGCTTATCTGGCTGCTACACAGACTGCTGCAGACCAAATTTTTATTATACCCTCTATGAACAAGCAGGAGATAGATCGCATGCCTTCAGACAAGACGGGCATGCCAGATATGGTCACTCTTTGGCACTTACAGGGGATGCCCCTGCTTCTGAAAAGAATATTTGGAAGGCGCATGGATGTTTGCATTCTGCGTCCTCAGGCCTTTGGGTCACACCAATCAGCCAAGTGTGTGTATCTGATACTTCATTACCTATGCTTGTTGACTGTCTGTCTGCATTCTGACCCCAACCTTGGCAAGGAGGGAATGAGTGGTATTATGCTCCGTACCTGGTGGCACCCCAGACTGGCTGAGGCAGCCCAGTCTCGTGTAGCATCTTGTCCCACATGCCAGCAAAACAATGTGGGTCAGGGAGTGAGAAGCTCACCAGGAAAAACACCCTTGCCAAGTGGACCGTTTGAATGCATTCAGTTAGATTTTATTGAACTGCCACGCGTACACTGTTACAAATATTGTCTTGTCATTGTAGATGTATTCTGTTGGTGGATAGAGGCTTTCCCAACGACAAACAACAAAGTCCCAACAGTAGTAAAATTGTTATTAACCGAAATAATACCAAGGTTTGGAGCACCGCGGCAAATTAGTTCGGACAACGGCCCTCACTTTGTAGGGAAAATTAATAAGGAACTGTGATGCACGTTACACATCCAACAACAATTCCACTCTGCCTACCACCCTCGGGCAGCAGGGACCGTAAAGAGAGCTAATGGAACACTTAAAACTAAACTGACCAAGTTGGTATCAGAAACCGGCGTTAACTGGTTAAAGGTTTTGCCACCAGCCTCGTATCACATGCGAATAACACCCCACTCTACTACTGGGCTCTCAGCAGCGGAAATAGTCTATGGCCGACCCAGCAGAACAACATGGGATGCCAATACCAGCCCGCCCACCAAAACTGACCTAAATGTGATGGGAGAAGAAATGCAAAGGTACTTCTGACAATGAACATCATCTTGAAAGTTTCTCCATTTGCAGGTGAGGTGCGCCTTGGGACCACCTCCGCAGACTCTGGAAAAAGACCTCGAGAATCAGAATCGATCTTCGTGTTCGCAGATAGGAGATTTTGCACTTGTCCGTGATTGGGATCGCCCCAAGCTTGGACCAAGGTGGACAGGACCATACCAAGTGCTTCTTCAGTCTCCGACAGCCCTTAAAGTTAATGGACAGAATCGCTGGATCCACTTAAGTGACTGTAAACGATGGATTTCCTCATCGGTGTGCATTAACCATTGGACTGAGTGTTATTCTGACCATGTATGGCCAGCTGGACAATCTGTTTTATAAAACACACATCTATCTGCAGGGGAATCGGACAGCATGTTACCCACTGGCACCATCTGTAGAAGCGTTATTTGTGGCAACATCTGCCTGGAACCCTAGTCAGCTTTATTAAATAGAGTATTCCGGTGAGCCTTGCCGAGGGGAGAGGGGAACTTGAACAGGGGTGTGCAGGGTGCGTGTGCAACTGGTAATTAGTGGTCTCTCTGGTTGTGTGGACGCTAGACCTGGGCATGGGAAGGAAGGGGCTAGCTGTACAAATCCCAACGTGCTATCCATTTTGCTTGAATGGAACTGGGACTTGTTGTGTGCCTGCTATCATCACTCATCACCCGAATAATGTTTCCTGGCCCCATCGGTGTGTAAAGAGAAATTGCACCACTATAGGAGGATTGTTGAGCTGCCCCTGCTCGAAATCTAAGCCAATAACTGTGACCCCGGGCATACAGTAGAGTTGTGGGGATTGCAATAGCACCCATGTACAAAACGGACTATGGGTCATGTCCACTTAACTCTGCAAACTTCCATATAAGAGTCAGTCCTCCTGGCATAGCTATCAAGAAATACGTGAGTCTGTTATCTGCTACTGGGCTAAAAAAGGGATTAATTTTCCTCCTTAATGGGACCTTCACTACTGCCACTCCAACCCTGCCGGGAATGTTGCTGTTGGGACCATTGGGCCCCTCACAGTCCCTTGTCCCCAAAAAGCGCGAATTCAACGGCAAATTGTCACACGCTACCTGACCCAGGAGTTTTGCGCTGCATCGCAGAACCCAGTTGCGCTGGGCTCTTCCTTGGGATATGGCTTTGTGGAACTGTTGGCTTGGGAGGCTTCCCTGGGTTAGTGGCCACAAAAGACAATTCAAAATTACCTTGTATGTGGTCTCACCGCCCTGGGAAACAGCACAATGACAGCATTGGAGGCAGTCAACCAAGAATTAGCCGAACTTTGGCTCTAATCTCAGCAAACCCGGTATGCAGTGGACTATCAGCTGTCTCAGTAAGGAGGAGTACGCACTATTATCGGGGACAAGTGCATTACCCACGTCACCGAGTCCTATAACATTACCCAGGCTATCCAAGCCATACAGGAGCAGTTGGAACAGCACAGTGAGGGATCTTGGCCTGGACAGGGTTTGTTGGGATGGTTTATGCGCAGTTCTTGGAGCTCATACTTGCTGCATGGGTTAGTTGTTCTAGTGGTTGTCATAGCTGCCTGCTGTACATTTATGGCATGCCTGAACCCTTGCTGCAGATTTGTGCTTGACAGGCTGGCAGCTCCCCTCTCGGCCCCGTTATAGGTTATCATGAAATGATAAAAGGAGGGAATGAGCTGTTAATGTGATAACATCCCATTGATTTCTATACTTCTATAAATTAAAGTCTTTTATCTGCATTTGATTCCTATACAGAGACTTTATTTTACAGAAGTAAACTCTTACCTACCTACACATCGGTATGCAGACACTGCCTTGAATCTTCCTGCCCAGCTAGGAATTCAGTGTAAAACTTTTGTAACTCCTTATCTTCTCACGCATCGGTATGCAGGCACTGTGTTAAGTTTCCTGACTGAATTCAAATCCGAATCAAACTGTGTTTCAAATAGGGTTAGGTGGGGAATATTTGTAAAGGTGTGAAACCTCTAAAGCATGTAACTTCTGTCGCTGACAAAGGGGCCAGGGCACTGACTTTGTTCCAGCCAGACACACTGGCCACTTGAAGTCACAATCTGTCCCAGACAACAACTTGAATTTGCCTCCTACCATTAGCAGCTACATCACTAGCAATCGATACTGTATCCTAGTCCTTTATGTTGTTGATGTAATAATTGTTTGTTATCCTGTTTTTGTCTGTTGTAGTAATTGTTTTATGTATCATGTCATTGTAAGTTGTGAAATCGTTTTATGTATCATGTCTTTTGTAAAGCATAAAAAGCGGGGACTGTCAACTGCTCGGCGAGCATTACTTGTGAGACTGTGCATTCTGTGCCGGGTTGAGTACAGTGATTCTCCACAGCTTGTACTTGCTTGGGTATAAAAGGATTTGTGTTTTTCTGAACAGGTCAGTGTCTTGTTCTTGCAGCAAGTCCGTGAGGGTCTCCGAAAACGGACTTGACAACATCACGGCTCCAAAACTCAATCCCTCTACCAATAAAACCTAACACACCGTAAACCTTCTGAACAGCACTATCAACCTGGGTGACAACTTTCAGGGATCTATGTAGATGGAAATTAAGATCCCTCTGCACGTCCACACAACCATTTTTTTTTCCACTGACCCAGTCTTCTGCCTTCCTTTTATTCCTCCAAAAGTGAATCACCTCACATTTATCCGTATTAAACTTCATTTGCCACCTTTCAGCCCAATTCTGTAGTTTATTCAAGTCTCCCTGCAACCTGCAACATTCTTCCACACTGTCCACTACTCCACCGACTTTAGTGTCATCTGCAAACTTACTCACCCATCCACCTATGCCGGCAGCCAAGTCATTTATCAAAATGCCAAACAGCTGTGGTCCCAAAACAGATCCTTGAGGCACACCACTGGTGACCTGACTCCAGGCTGAATATGGTTATGGGGAAGTCTGTGCTATGATGGAAGGATAAAATAACAGTAAAGCATATGAACGGAAAGCGATTGCAGAACATGGTAGTGCAGATGTATTAGTGAGTCCTGGCACATGAATCCTATATTTTTTATCTGCGCATGTAGCCAGTGATTAAGAAAGTATATGGAATGGTGCTGCTTTATGCAAAAACTATCTCTATAATCATCGGATTTTTGTACTACATCTGTATTGGGCTTTACTGAGACCACTCCCGATATATTCCGTGCAGTTACAATTCCCTAAACTGAAAACAAAATGCAATTGCTTCAGAAGCTGATCAAATTTATTTCACGTTACTCATTCCTGGAAGGAAAGCCTTGTAGAGCCACAGAGTCATACAGTTCAGGAATAGACCCTTTGGTCCAACCCGTCCATGCTGACCAGAATTTCCAAACTGATGTATTTCCATTTGCGAGCATTAGGCCCTTAACCCTCTAAACCCTTCCTATTCATGTGTCCATCGTGGTGCCTTTTAAATGTTGTGACTGTACCAGTCTCAACCAGTTCCTCTGGCAGCTTATTGTTTACACACAACACCTTCTGCATGCAGCAGTTACCCTTCAGGTCTCTTTAAAATCTCCTCCATCTCTCTCAATATCTCTATGCGCTCTATTTTTGCACACCCTCACCTGAGAAAAAATGACCTTGGCTGTTCACTGTATCACACAATATTCAGAGAAAAATTGCCACCTCTTAGACCCCGAAGCAGTCTGTGTACATGTGTGGGACGACAACAGTCAAGCTTATGCTGTTGGTGTGTCGGTAATATTCATGTAACAGTACGTAGCTATACACTGCTCATGTTCACGGTAATAATGGAGCAGTTTATCCAGCTCTTCACGCTGGTGTCAAAGGAAGGGAATGAAGCCATTCAGCTCAACAAAACTATTGGGAAATAAGAGGCACAGCCCATTCACTCTCTCCTGCCTATTACACAGCAAGACAAGGAGTCTAATCAGCACATCGAGCTGTTAAACAGGTACCAGAGGTCATCCAATCAGGTCCTTAAACCTTTTCCCTGGGACCAGGAGTCGGCCATTCCGACCCTCAAGCCACATAAACAGAAACAGAAGGATGTCATTGATGCTCCAACATGACAAACCAATGAAGCAGAGAATGCACAGACAGACTGCTCCATGTGGTTTCTCCTGGTGCCATTGCTAATGGTACACACATGTGACTTTAACGTTGAAACAAAAACAAAGTCACTGGAAAAACTCAGCAGCTCTGGCAGCATCTGTGAAGGAGAAAACAGAGTTAATGTTTCGGGTTCAGTGACCCTCCCTCAGAACGGTTCCTTTAATGTCACTTGCTGATGGTTCGGAGGGACAGTGGATGATAAGGGAATAGTGTAGGTTAGATGGGCTTCAGTTTGGTTTCACAGGTTGGTGCAACATCAAGGGCTGAAGGCACTGTACTGCACTGTAATGTTCTGTGAATGATATCAGATCACATGGATCAGTTACAGCAGTAGCTGGAGGCAAAGAGGAATTTACAGGAGCGAGGGAATGTGATGAATATCAGTTCCGGGGGTAGAAATACTGCAGATACAGTGAGGTTGATGGGTTACTTGCAGGAAATGTAGGATGCATAGACAGGCAATGCAGGAGTCTCCTGTGGCCATCTCCATCTCAAACGATTGTGCTGTTTTGGGGAATTCGGGCGTGACAGACTCTCTGAGGAATATAGCACTCAGAGCCAAGTTTCTGGTAGCCATACTGTCTCTACTGTAATGAGGGTTACATCAGGTTCCAAGTGATTGATTTCAGGGAACTGTCAAGGCAGAAACACAGGCAGACGTTTCTGCAGCCAACTGCAAGACAGCAGGATAGTGTGTTGCCTCCAGAGTGCGAGGGTTAAGGATGTCTTGGACAGGGTATATAATATTCTCAATGGCTCGACAGACGGACAGGAGATTGTTGTACACTTTGGAACTAACAACATAGGACGAGAAAATGGATGAGATTATGAGGGTAGAACATGGGAAATTAGGGAAGGACTTATGAATGTTGGTTGGTGATTACAGTAACACCTGGATTACTTCTGGTGCCACGAACTAGTGAGGTTTGGAATAGAGAAGATTGAGCAGATGGACTCGGGGTTGAGGAGCTGATGTGGGGGAAAGGATACACATTTCTGGATATTTGGAATCTCTTCCGGGTTGAAGTGAATTCTACAAGGAGGATGGATTGTAGTTGAATGGGAAGTGGCCTAATATTCTAGCAGTGAGAATTGTTACAGCCATCCAGGAAGATTTAAACTGGTAAGATGATGAGGGTGGGATGCGGGGTTGGTGCAGATGGATATGCTGGAGGGATCAAGCGACATTGTGAGAAAAGGGAGCAGTCTGAGTCTGGTGCAGTAGTTTTTTTTTAAAAAAACGCAAGTCAAATAGGCAAGGCAGGCTGGAGAAAAGCAGAGAATGAGGTAGGTCTGATAAGTTAAACTGCATTTATATCAATGCATGTGGTCTGACAGTATTGCAGATTAACTCAGGGCACAGTTAGTGACCCGAGACTGGGATAACATAGCTATCAGAAATGTGGCTCCTGGATGGACAGTCATGGCAGCTGAACGTTCAAACAGATAGCTGCTATCAGACAGGTAGAAAAGGTTGCAAAGGAGGTGGGGAAGAAGGGCCATGGCATTTTTGATTTGGGATAACATTCTGGCTGTACGTAGGGAGGATATTCCTATGAGTGTGATCAATGAAGTTATTTGGGTGCAATTGAGAAATAAGAAAGTGTTGACCACCTTGTTGGAACTGTACTCCCCACCACAAAAATAAACAGTCAGTGCTTCAATTGAGAAGCAAATTTGTAAGGATATGACAGTTATCTGTAAAAATAATAAGGTTGCCACAGTAGGGGATTTTAACTTTCCAAAAATAGACTGAGCCTGCCATAGTGTGAAAGAATCAGATAGAAAGAGGGTTTTTTTGTGTATGTTCATGAATTTTTTTCGTTCAGCATATGGATTTACCTCCAAGAGAAGGTTAAAGAAAGAATTAGACGTACTCTTGGGGAATAAGGCAGGGAAAGTAACTGAGTTGTCAGTGCGGTAGCACTCTGGTGCAAAAAAAATCCATAATTTTATTCATTTTAAAATAAGTATGAAAAAGAATTGACCTGATCTAAAAGCTAAAGTTCTAAACTTCAGCAAGGTCATTTTGAACGATATTAGCCGTGAACTTTCAAATGTTGATGTGAGTGATATTCGCAAGTGAAGGGATGGCTTGCAATGGGAAATCGTCACAAATTTGTAACGAAATTCCAGAGACAGTACACTTGGTTAGGATGAAAGGCAAGGCTGATAGGTGTAGGGAATGCTGGATGACTCGAGAACTTGAGGTTTGGATCAAGAAAAAGAAGGAGGCATGTATCAGGTATCGAAAGCAGGGATTGCATGAACCCCCACAGGAGGCGAAGGACAGATGGAGTATACTTAAGAAGGGAATCATGAGGGAAAAAAGTGGTCATGAGAGAGTTTCAGTCAATAGGGTTAAGGAGAATTAAAAGGATTTATGCAAACACATTTTGGAGAAAAGAGTATGTAAGGACGAAATGGGGCCCCTTAAAAATCAGCAAGGTTGCCGATGTGTGGAACCGCAGGAGATGAGTGAGTTACTAGAATGAACAATTTGTATCTGTGCTTTCTGTTCAAAGCATACGAACCTGAGGGAACGGGGAAATAAACAGTAAGAAGTGTCCACGTTACGGAGGTAGTGGTGCTGGCCCCTTAAAATGCATAAAGATGAATAAATGATCAGGATCTGATCAAGTATATCCTCAGCATTTATGGAAAACTAGGGAACTGACTTATGGGCCCCTTGCTGAGATATTTGTATCATCGATAGCCACTGATGAGGTGATGGAAGGCTGAAAGTTGGCTGACATGGCCCTACTATTTAAGAAAGGTGATCAGGGAAAGCTAGGGAACTGGAGAATGGTGAGGATGACATCAGTGATGGGCACATGGTTGGAGGGGGTTTTCAGGACAGGTTTTACATGTATTTGGAAAGGGAAGGGCTGATTGAGGACACTCAACATGGCTTTGCGCCTGCGAAATTGTGTCTCAATAACTTGATTAAAATTGAAGAAATGATGAGAAGGATTGATGGAGGCAGAGTGTTAGATGTTGTCTATATAGGTTTCAGTCAGGCATTCAACAAGGTTCCACATGGTGGACTGGTTAGCAATGTCACATCACATGGAATACAGGCAGAATGAACAATTTGAATAAAAATTTGCTCAAAGGAAGAAGACAAAGCACAGTGACAGAGTGCTTTTCGAAATGCAAACCTGTGCCCAATGGTGTGCCACAAGGACCAGTAATGGGCCATTGTTTTTGTCATTCTATAATGATTTCGCTTTTAAAACAGGACGTATAGTTGGTAAGTTTGCAGATGACACTAAAATTGGTGATGTAATGAACAATGAAGCAAGTTATCACAGAGTAAAATTTGATTTGAATTTCCCACAGTTACTCATTTTCACTATTCACCATGTTCCCTGCTATTTCTGGAAGAGTTTCTGTTCCTCCCTTCATGGAAACAGAACATCACATTCACTACACCAGGCAGGATTGGCGTGTGTCATGCCGTGAATATATTGGAGGTCGGCACTCTGGCACATAATGGATAAGTCACCCACTGCTGCACAGAAAGTTCTAGAATGAGATAACAATGTGAAGAGCTGGATGAAGCACCCAGACCGGAAACATTAGCTTCCCTGCTTCTCTGATGCTGCCTGGCCTACTGTGTTCATCCAGATCTGTGCCTAATCTCATATTCCAGCATCGGCAGTTCCGACTATCTCTGAGTAAATTCTAGAATGAAACCAGATCACTTGATGCCCTTTGTCAGTACTGCCGTCTCCCTGATACGTACATCGTGTACTCTCTCAGTGTTGGAAATGCCTTCCTCTCCTTAGTTTATTTTCCTGGCTGATAAACAGTCATATCTCTACACAGTTGCAGTGGCCTGAAATATTAATGAGTCTGCTCTTAATAGAAGCAGTGAAAAATGTAATTGCACAATTTTCTGTACCACAGTCGCGATAGCAGCAACACCACTATTGCTGCTGGAGGTGAGTGGGGATGAGATGAACTTGTGGTATTATTTCTAGTCTACTAATCCAAGGATCCAGGTAATGACACACACCCTGATTCAAATCCTGCCACACCAAATTGTGGAATTTGAATTAAATGAACTACATGGAATGATGAAACTATTAAGCCATCTTTGATCATTGGGAAAAACCCAACTGGCTCACGAATGGCCTTCAAGGGAGGAAATCTGCATTCCTCACCTGGTCTGGCCTACATGTGACTCCAGACCAACAGCAATGTTGTTACCTCTCAACCGTCTTTTGGAATGGCCAAGCCAGCCACTCACTCGTATCAATCACCACAAAGTCTCAAAGAAATGACACAGGACAGGCTTATATACCAGCAATGTACAGCACGTGGTCTGTAGTGATTCAAGAAAGCAGCTCACAGATACCTTCTCAAGGGCAACTAGGAAAGGGAAATAAATGCTGGCCCAGCCAGTCACACCCACATCCCATTAATGAATAAGTGAAGATGACCACACTCAGGGAAGACAGACTGAGGGGACATTACTTATTTCAGACAGGGACTTAGAAGTATATCTACATGGGCACAACATTCAGGAATATGGGAAAAGGCGAAAAATAAATGTAATTAATTTCACATTTTATTTCCATCCCACCTGATCATCAACAATCCCTTCCTTTATTTCAATTTCCCTCTAGCTCTATCTTTCAGCATTTATGCAACTCATTCCTTTTCCCCTTCAAAACAAACATCCCTGCCAACAGAATAAATCACAATAGTTACCAGCTGATTTCAGTTCAGATGTCTGTGCAGTGAATTTGAAATGCTAACTCTGTTTAAATTTCATCAAAGCCTATCAAACCTGTTCATTTTCCTCAGCACTTTGGTTCTTTTTGTTTCAGATCTCTGACATCTTTCTTTCTTTGATTTCAACGTTTTTTTTTCATGGAATGTCAGACTCACTGGCAAGAGCAGCATTTGTGAACCATCATTAATTATCTTTAACTGTGACCATTCCACAAGGCAGTTTGGAACCAAACACATTGTTGTGGGTTTGAATCCACACTTAATCCAGACCAGGTAAAACATTAGATTTCTTTATCAGAGGAGATCAGTGGAATGAGATCGGTTTTTAGTCAAAATGCTGGTGATTTTATGGTTGTTATTACTGAAATTCACTTTCCTTACAATTCTTATCATTAGAATTTAAGTTCTACCACCAACTGTGGTGTGATTTGAAACAGTATCTTTAGAGTAATAACCTGTGTCTCTGGAATTACCTGCTGAGTGACTTAACTGCTCTGACATGGTGTCCCTATCGTTAATTACTTCAGAAACAAGAACAAGGATGTGATCAAATTATTTCTAACTGGGAAGACTGGTCAGAAAAGAGCTGGAACTATAAAGTCTGAATTTTACCATGTCATCGATAATGGTTTATTCAGTAACAGTACAGAGGCAGAGTGGGAGAGTGGGGATTTTATGTAGCTGGTGTTGGACAGGTTTGGTGATGGAGTCAACAGCAAAACATAAATCAATAAAGGCCCTCAATGATGTGAACAATTCTTGTTCTCAGATGCTTGTGCAGGATGAGTCTGAAATTCATGGACAATGAAGTGAGGTTTTAATTAAACTGAAGATAATAGATCCCATCTTTTCCAAATGTCGGCAACAGAAACAGCAATAAAGTTGAATATACTTTTTGGAAGTAATGACTGGACAGAGATAGAGACACGTACCAGGAACACCAATAATAGCGAGAATAGGATAGTAACCAACTTGAATAACCCACAGTGCACCTAGTATCCGATCTGGTAATGTCGACCTATAGTTGATAAGATAGAAAAGACCCCAGGATAAACTCCTGTCCATTGTTGTAACATTCCAGTCTATTGTTCTCAGATTCTGATCCATTGTTGTCACATTCCAGTCTATTGTTCTCAGATTCTGATCCATTGTTGTAATGTTCCAGTCTATTGTTCTGAGATTCTGATCCATTGTTGTAACATTCCAGTCTATTGTTCTCAGATTCTGATCCATTGTTGTAACATTCCAGTCTATTGTTCTCAGATTATGATCTCTCCGTCCCCTCTCTCTGCAGCTGCTGAGCCCTGTTAGCGCTGTCGCTGATGTCTCACTTATACTATGGGATAACACACTGAATGGAGCCCCTTAGTAAGAGGAGAGGGAAAGCCTCCTGTGACACAGTTCGAATCCATAGAGACTGACATCAATCACAGTCACTGAACAAACAGTTCCAGTTAACCCCTTTCAACACACCTTTAGTGAACCTTCAGTTCACAATTAAAACTGGACTGGATTGCATATGTTAACATCATTGGCTATAGGTCTTATATACCATCAGCAATTGCTCTAACGATGTCTGCTGTGAAGGAGAATGATGGATGTTTTCATTTTTCTGGCTAAATGGCTCTGCCCTGTTGTCCATGTGCAATGCTGTAACCACCTGCACCAACACCCTCCCCCTCCAAAAAAAAACACAATCAAAATGTTATTCCTGTGCTGATTACTCTGACACAGTCAACAACAACAACAAAAAAATCGCTGGGCATAGTCAGGCTGACCTTGCAGAGTAAGTGTGGTTTCCTCGCTGCTGTAATAAAACAACAATGTATCTTCAACATGCAAAGTTCTTCATTGCAGGTTATGTGCTTTAAAGCAGTAACACTTACATTTCTTGATTCAATTGAACAAAACTAAGAACAAATGCAGCGTGTACAATGACGTTGTTCATTAAAGAGCATGGACTGAATAGTCAGGGACAGAGTGAATGTGACAATGGTTCAGAGACACAGTGGAATGGCAGCAGTGGCTGCAGTGACTGGAGAGGAGGACAGTGATATCCCAATGTTACCAGTATTTAACTAGCACCTATTCTGACAGACAGAATGAAATGCAAAGCAGAGCAAGTCAATACGTTATACTTGGGAGATGGAGTGCCAAACAACAATATGATCATAGTATGATAACTTTAAATGTGATGTAGGAAATTATGTATTATGTATACACTTTTTAATCATGGGGTATGCCCAGAATATTCAAAATTAAAAGCAGATCAAGATTTCAAAATGTTAGGTGTATCGCGAGATGACAGAATAATAATAGTAGGAATATAGTTCATCCCCAACCGGTACAGAGATGATGGGCTGAGTGACCACAGCTTTGCTCTAAATATTCTGAAATTTGTATGAAAAGGTTTCAGAGCCTGAGGGGAGATGCTTTCAGTGAAGGGCACGGATTGTGCCGTCATGAGTAATCTATTTCTGTTGTCTCATGAAGTGCAGCTGCCTCTAAATTTACTTTTAATCAAAATTGATTTCCAGATATTCATGCATTTAGGATGATATTCGCAATTTTTTTGGAACTTAAAAGAAGAAACAGACACTGGGGCATGATGAGTGTAATCGGCACAATAACACTAACGGAAACAGGAATGGATGATATTGTCAAAATCTCACCAAGCTGGGCCAGTCCAGAAAAGCAAAATGCTGGAGATTATGGAAATTTGAAACAGCAACAGAAATTGGTGGAGAAATGCATCAGATGAGGCAACATCTGGAGACACATTTTGAGTTAACATATCTAGTCTGTTATGAACCTGTTCTGAAAAAGTCATATTACAGATGCTGCTAGACTGGATAAGTTTCATTCCAGAATTTCTTTTCTTTGTTTTGGACTGTCACAATTTGTTTGATCTGGATCAGAACAACAAAGCTGCCATTTGAGTTGACCTTCGAGTATTTGTGAATGATCATGAAATGAGACATTTGCAAAGTTTCTGTATTAAACATCCCGAATATTGATGCCGTGTCACGTTGAGATAAATTGCCAAGAATGGTTTGAACTCAGTGGCACTGATTTCGCATGATCAGTCCTCTGACTGAAAACGATAAGGATCCTTACCTCAATGTGGTGCCATGCTCCGGATGTCGCTGGGCTGACACTCATTTGGCAATGTCTTACCTTCCAAGACTTTAGTCTCAACTTTGAAACCATAAAATATCTTGACATTATTAATAAGACACACTCATCCATGGATTTTAGCAGGCACGAGCAAAGGCTGTGTTTAGTTTTCATCATCAAGAGCTCTCGAGAACGTAACATGAAGCTGCCTTCCTGAAACGCTTCCAATCCAAGTGGTGCAGAAGTACACACAGAGCTGTTTATAAGGGGTTCCAAGATTGTGCAGGATTGTCTCCAATTTGCATTGATCACAGTTTTGCTTCGGGTCCATGATGCCGTAATGAGTGAAGTAGCATGGGCGGCATGGGCAGTTACTCTGATCTCACTTCAAATGATATCGGAACACCAGCTGAAACAAGAAAGAGCAAAAGTACAGAACACTGTGCTCACTGTCCTCACAAAATTCGGAAGAATTTTCGGTACTGACTTCCGATTCTGTCAGGAGATGTTTGTCCTATTGTAATGAGGCTATGTGGTGTCTGGAATGCACTGCTTAGGAGGATGGCTGAGGCAGGTAACATGCCAAACTATAAAAAGCATTTGGATCAGCACCTGGTAGTGCAGTCTCAATGAGTCTTTTCTCAATTGTGATTCTATGTGGTAGCAGCCATGAAAGGTCTGATATATTCCAAAGTACTAGCCAACGGCACTTGTTTGTCTGTTCCATCATCTGTGTTCAGAAAGTTTTTCAAAACCGCATCTCTCAGAAAGTATCAGCGCTTACTCAACCTGGGACAGTCCAGCTATCTCTGAAAACATCCAGCTTTTTTCAAATGGTCAGTGCCAGATTATTCCAGCTGTTTATCACCATTATTTTAATGAAACTGATAAAATGGATACAGCTTTCCCTTCATTCGAATAATGTATTTTAGCTGTTATGTTGTCATTCCACAAAAGAACAATAAACTCCTTCTTCCCATGTGCATATTTTGATGATGTATTTGTTTTCCTGCCAGTTCTTAACCTCCACTCCCTTCCAGTACTGTTTCCATGATCCAGTTCCATGTTTGTGTCACTCGAATATGCATTGCCAAAGAGAGTGTTTCTGTTTGAGCCAGGATTGTGAATGCTCACAAACTAACAGAGCATATTGGCAAGAGATTAAAACATTTGTAACCCAACTGTACTGAAACCGAGTCCTCAGCACCGTTTCATGGTCCTCATTTATTGCAGTCGTCTATGTCGTTATTCGAAAAGATGTGGGCACCATTCAGGTTTAGCTGATGAATGGCTAACAAGAACAGTTCTTCAATGCTGTCTGGCAGGAATTATCTCCAACAGGAGACAAACCAAAAGCCCTCCCTTGATATTCAATGAGATAATCAACTTCCAGCAACAAATATCCTGCATGTAACTATTCATCAGAAATTCACCAAATCATAGAGTCAGAATATTATGAAGAACGGAAACAGAGGTTTTAGTTTCACCTCGTCCGTGCGAACTACATATCCCAAATAAATCTTGTCCCATTTGCGGGCATTTGGCCCATATCCCTCTAAACCCTTCCAAATCACATGCCCATCCTTTCATATGTTGTATTTGTACCAAAATCTAGCACTTCCCCTTGCAACTCATTCCACACATACACCACCCTCTGTGTGAAAAAGTTCCTGCTAAGGTCCCTTCTAAATATTTTCCAGCTCACCTTAAACCCGCTCCGTCTAATTTTGGACTCCCCGACCCCAGTGAAAACACCTTGTCTGGATGCCCAGTCTATTCCCCTCCTGACTTTACAAGTATCAGTAAGGTCACCCCTCAGCCTCCGAATCTCCAGGAAAATGTTTATTCAGTTTCCCCCTGCAGCTAAAACCTTCCAACCCTGGCAACACCCTTATAAATCTTTTCTGAACCCTTTCAAGTTTCACAACATCCTTCCAATAGCAGGGAGAGAGAATTGCATGCAATATTCCAAAAGTGGCCTAACCAGTGTACAGCTGCAACAGGACCTCCCAACTACTATACACAATGTAAAGACCAATAAAGGGAAGTTGTACCAAATTCTTTCTTTACTGTCCTAGCTGCCTCTGAATCCACTTTCAAGGAACTATGCGCCCACTAACAGGACACATTTTCCAGCAATACTCCCCAAGGGCTTACCATTGAGAGTATAAGTCCTGCCCTAATTTGAATTCCAAAAAACAGCACATCACATTTATTCAAATTAAACTCTATCTACCACTTCTTGGCCCAGTGGCCCACCTGATCAAGATCCCATTGTACTCTGAAGTAACCTTTTTCAGTGTCCGCTAAATTTCCAATTTCGTGAAATTCGGGCTGGAAGTTTTCAAGGTCAATTAGGGCTGATCGAGCTACATTAAAATCCGAAATGAATTAAAAAGAAAGTCTGATTTTCCAGAAGATTACAAAGCAGTGTAGACATTTTTAATGATCTATCGAGCTAATCACTGTCTTTGATGTTGTGGGATATATTTGCAAAACGCAGTTCAAGCATAAAGTGAAAGAAAAAAGCCAAATCTCAGATCACAGATAATTCAAAGTAACTCAGCATTTGAGAAGCAGCTGGAGGAGCATGCAAAATGCCAGAGCCTACTGGCTGTAGAATTCAAGGTAAGTGTGATTAATGTAGTTTTGTTTGTTTGACTGGAATAGGCATGCTGAGCTGAAGGTCCTGTTTGTTTACTGAATGACTCTCTGACCTTAATTTTTGAAAACAGAAAATACAATCTTACAATTTCCATATGTTGTGAGCATCAAATGTTGAGGATTACACTGTTCAAGGCCACACAGCATCCTGGTTTGGATATATATCATTGCCCATTCACTGTCACTTGCTCAGAATCCTATACTTCTCCATGAAACATATCTGTTAGTGTCCCTGGGTTTCACCATCCTATTCTGAATGGGAATTAGACAGAGGAAATAAATGCTGGTCTTGTCGATGAAACTCATCTCACCAGAACAAATAAAAGTAATCTGTCCTATTAAAGACATATATTCAGCCTGATCTGTTTACTAAAGCAGCTTTAATGAGGATTTAATTTTGTTCTATATCTCTGATCTTTTTGAAAAACGATGAAACTTTCTTGAATATTTTCATCGTGTCGTTCAAAAATCGTATTTGGAAGTTGTACCCAACATTCAGAAAGGGAGAGCCTTCGTGACCACATTAATTCTCTCCTTATTTTCCGGTTTCTAAAGACAATAGACATAGAAACTTGGATCAGAAGTAAGTGATCAGAAAAATCAAACCCAGTCTGCCATGCCATGAGCTCTTGAAAGATCTGGATGTGGCCTCAAATAAACGTTCCTCTCCACCCCTTACAACACTAGTGTGCCATTCTTAGTCAAGAATCTTTCTGCCTCTCCCTTAAGAATATTCAATGACTTATCCTCCATCTCTCTCTGGAAAGACTTCCATAAGCACGCAATCCTTTGAAAGGGTAAAAGAAATAAGTCACCATTGTCTAGCTGAGATATTCTCCAGTTTACAGTCCATCCACTGTTCACAAATGGAAATATTGTTTCAGCATTCAACTTCAAAAGACTGCTCGGAATATTTTGGGTTCAAACAAGACCATGTGTCATTCACCTAATGTCCAATAAATCCAGGGCCAGACTGATTATGATTTCCGCTGAAGATAAATACTTCTCACAGGAATCACTTCAGTCAATCATCTCTGGATGACTTCTGATTTCATCATGCCCACAGTGCTTTCAATGCAGTCTCACCATTACCCTGGAAAAGCATTTAAAAAACTGCCCTATTCGGCCTTGAAACTGCTCGACCACATCCTGAAGCAAACCAGGTACTAGAGCCACGTTACCTTTCTTAGTACCTGCCTATGGAACCAGATCATCCCCATTGGACTACAGTCCACATTCAAGCCTTCCCAAATTGGCCCCAAACGTGACAATGTCTACATTCAGTACATTAAGACCCTTCAGAAGTGTTTCTCCCTGCGACTCGTGAAACACACACTTGCAGCAATGCGCCAGCATCTCCAGGCACTGCAATCCAGCCTACCCCAGCTCAGATCCTCCCTCTTCCAGACCTGCAAAGGAGCTCTCTTGTTTTTTTTTTATTCTTCGTAGGATCCACAACCTGAACTCACAATTCTACTCAGCTTTAGTGAGCACAAAAAACCATAAGTACAGTAAACTTCCTGATGCCTATCACCCAAAACGGGCTTCCTCCACTTCCCAAATCCCCAACCCTACCCAGGAACTCCCACACAATGTGCCCACCACCATTGGCCATGTGGCCACTGTCGGAGCCACCAGGAAAGATGTCACATCCTCCAACGCCGGATATACCGTTTCTGGGACAGCGAATGCCACTGCCTCCATTTCCGAGTCCAACACCATAGACACTGAGGACACTCCTCCTGTCACCGCTGCTGCCGCCTCCTACCCTGCTCCGCCCACCACCAACACCTACGGCGCTCCACCCACCGCCGATGCAACTCCACCCACTACCGCCGTACGCAACTCTGCCCACCGCCTCTACAGCCAGCAGCTCCAGACGAGACAGAAACACTGAGCCCTACCGAGTCTACACCATCACTTCCTTGCTACCCCTCTTACTGAGGACGAACGGTCAGTCCTCAGTAAAGGGCTCACCTCTGTCCCCCTCCACCCACAATTCAACGAGTACCGCTCATGCTTGGACGCTGAGTAGTTTTTCCACCGCATCCGCCTCCACGCTTACTTCTTTAATCGTGAACCTAACCCTCCATCTATCGGCCCCTTCTCCTTCCTCCAACGCACCCACCCCTCCTGGACACCATCCCAAGGCGCCCTACCCTCCATCGACCGCTTCATCAATAACTGCCATCATGACATCAATTGCCTCAACCTCTCCACCCCTCTCACCCACTCCAACCTCTCCCCTGCAAAACGTGCAGCCCTCTGCTCCAGTCCCAGCCTCACCATAAAACCCATGGATAAGGGAGGCACAGTTGTAGTATGGTGCACTGACCTCTACATCGCTGAGGTGTCACGCCAACTCTCCGACACCACCTCCGACTGCCCCCTTGATCATGACCCCACGCCCGACCACCAAACCATCATCTCCCAAACCATCCACAACCTCATCACCGCAAGTGACGTCCCACCCACAGCCTCGAACGTCATTGTTGCCCAGCCCCGGAGTTCTTGTACAATATGTACATATTTCTCTTCTTAGGTTCCCTCAGCATGTGTTAACGTTGTTCATGTGCCCTGAGAGGATGAGCCCATGCTCTTTATCCAGTCAACTTAAACAGGTGAAGATGTCAGATTTAAACCAAAGCCGGAGGAGATTGTCTCTTTCCGTGTATTTTCACAGGACAATATTCAGCTGTGAATGGCATGTGTTTGAAATGTAGGATTAGATTGAAATTCTCACTGAGTAACACTGAAACAGCAAAGTTCCCCAAGTTACTGTGATTGCGTGGTTAAAGAAATGCCCTAATGGATGGGCAAAAAACAGTGTGTAGTGAAACAGATCTTGAGTTAAAATCCGAGTGGTGCCTGAGCTTTACAATGAAGATTCCTCATTTCAAAATCTCTGAGATGCCATATTGTTGATTTAAATAGCAAAGATTCCCCCCCCCCCGACTCATTCATGAAATGAGGGTATCACTGGCTCGGCCAACAGCTGTTGCTCATTGCTAATTATCCACCATGTTTGGTCTGGGTCTGGAGTCAGATGTAGGCGCGATCAGGTAAGGAGCAAAGATGCCTGTGGAACATGAGAGAACCAGATGTGTTTTGGTCCCCTGATGATGGATTTATGGCCATCATTACATTCTTAATTCCAGATATTTATTGAATTCAAATCCCATCATCTTCTGCGGGTGATATTTGAACCTCAGCCTCCAGATCATTACCTGGCTTTCTGAATTAACAGACCAGCGATGATACCACGCGGCCATTACTTGCCATATCTGTGCAGAGAACTGAGCATGGTTCCTATGTTTGAGTGCAGACAGTTATCATTCGGTGCTGGCACTCCTGACACCTCTTTTGTCCCCATCAGGGAATGGTTTCCTGCTACAATTAATTCATCCTGAGGTTTGGTAGGAATAACAAGGTGAGACAGAATAAACTGCAGCCTTCCTGTGGAATATTGTGGGAATGAGACAGACACCAGGAACTGATCACCCTCATTCTCTGCTGTCAGCATTCATTCATTTTACACCAACAGTAAAAACATCACAGTATTCATATAATTGTTGCATTTTGTTTCTATTCTGGTGGATTAGGGATCCTATTTAGAAGTCTAAACACTCATCACGTTTTGGGGGAATAAATGTCTCCTTGCCTCAGTCCCTAAGTGACAGAAACACTATTTGGAGAATGTGAGTCCAGTTCCAGGCTTTACACTCGGGGTGGGAGTGGTGCTTGTGGTGAGGAAGCCTCTCAGCAGCTCCACTCTCAAACACTCCCCAATTTTCGGACTTTTCAAACATCAGAAAATGGAAATGAGGGATATAGACGGACGAATATAAAAGGGGCTGAGGTGAATGCCCAGAGACTAAGAGAGACAAATAGAGATGCATATTGAGGTAGACACTAAAAGGCCCAATTCTCCATTCGACACCACTGCTAACTAACTGAAAGGAAAAGGCAAATAAAACCATTTAAGCAGAGCCTTTCACCACCTGAGGGTGAAGGAAGCAGCATAACAACCGATAAAAGCCTGTTAAAGTTGTAAAGTTGATGGCTGAAAACGAATGCGATACTTTAATAAATATACTGATTCGACAGCTGAAAGTGATAATTTCCCTGGCATTATAATATAGAAGGGCAAAACTGAACTGGGGTTCGAACGAACGGTCAGTGGATCTGAAATGTTAACTCTGTATCTCTCCACCAGTGCTACCAGGGCTGCTGCGTTTCTCTGTCAGTTCCTGTTTTTATTTCAGATTTCCAGCATGTGCAGTTCTTTGTTTCACGTTAGCTTGAATATCGTTTGGGACACAGTTAGTTACCTCACAGCCCCTTTCCTTCTCCTCACAGGGGAGGCGATGCAATCGGTTGTTGGAAGAACCCATCTGGTTCACCGATGCCCTTTAGGGATGGAAACTGCCACCCTCACCTGGTATGACCGACATGTGACTCCAGACCCACAGCAATGTGGTTGATTGAATTAATGCTGCCGAGCCAGTGGTGCCAGTTAATGAATAAAAGTACAATGAGTCAGCAAATCTGTTGTCACAAAAAGCTGGGAGGGAAGAACTTCCACTCAATAGGTCAGACCAGGGCCATGGTTCCAAAAGCTATAAATCCAAACCACTAGACAACCAGGGAACGCATCGGAGATGCTTGTATTATTTCTCAACAACACTGTTTTTGCCTTTCCATATTTGCTCCTTTTGGCGACAGATCAGCTTGTCCCTGTATTTGAGTTCTTATAGCATGGAAAATGAGCATCTGGCCCATTGTGTCAGTGCATGTAATCAGACATTTATCTTTTCTACTCTCAGTTTCCAGCTATTGGCCCACCGCGTTGTGCCTTCTGACGTATCAAGGGCAGATATCAATGAGATTAGCTATGTAATCTACAAACGGGACTGAGTTTTCGTGACAGTAAACCTGTGTTACAGCCCACTCACGGAACACATCCTCAAGTTTGGCCACAGCCTGAAACACACAGACACATCCCCGAGCTTGACAGAGGCCTCAGGATTACATCTGCTCCAGGTGCTTCACGTTCACTCTCTGTTCCCACACGTTTCCCGGCAGAGGCAGCGTTACATGGACCACAAGTCAGTTCTCCAGGCAATGAGAACTGTTGTTGTGAGCTTGGAAATGAAACAGACAGTGAGCTGAAAATGTCCCAAACCCTGCTCATGTGCAACTTTTCATTTATGATCACTTCAGCCCTTGGAATCTAACAACAAAAACATTCCTGATTTGGAAAGACATGTCAACTTGCAAGTGTAGAAAAACTCTTAGCTGCATTGAAGCCAGGCAGGACTCGAACATACAATTCTCTAATCCACAGTCAGACACGTGATCCATTACGCCACTTGCACACTGCGTGCAAGCAGTTTCTTGTCAAATTGTGTTGTTAACATGGATCAAGGTGGAAATGTGATTCAGGAGGTGAGCACCAGCAAAGGGAATCTCTGCCACTGCTTCACTTCAATGGACCCCACTTTGGAAAGCAGTAAAATTTCACTTGCAAAAGAGACAAGTTTGACCTCAGATGCCTGCTTCACTGTCACGTCTTTCTCCACTGAGACTTGCCATCATTTTATTCAGTTACTGTGCTAGTTTATGAACCAATCCAGTGAATATAATTTCGGACTATTACTAACCCTAAAACTTCATCAGGTGAAGTGGATGTATGTGACATATTCGCAGCAAACACCCTTTGAAAACATGGACTGAAATCGATTTCATAAAGAACCACCCCCGTACTCTCCGGAACATTAAAAAAAAACCATCAGAGGCAACAACGGCTCTTGCAAGAATCACGCCAGTAACTTCTCACATTTCTAACAGCCACCTGATATGAGAATCAGACCACAAGACCAATGACGCAGTCTGCTGCCTGCCGACAGCAGGAGTTAATATCTGACACCAACAGCCCCCAGTTAAGAGAATCTGAGTGAAACACTCACTCACTGAGAGACATCCCCAATGGCCCTGAGTTGCGGGGCTGCAGACAGTACAACATGGAAGGGAGGGTTAATAATGAGCCATTGTTTCTCCCCCACCCGCTCCCTCACAGAGACAGGGAGAGTGACGTCATAAACCCATGGCGTCATTCACATTCACATTCAGCCCATTGAGTCCACAGTGACTGTCTGCCTTTGTACTTCTCTGCAGTTATTCACAAGCGATGATATCTGTCCTAAATAATGGTGAACTGTATCTGTGCAATGATGCGGTCTCTGGCATCCTGATCCTTTTGTCATTCACATCTGAAACAGCATGGGGAGTTACTGCTAGGCATGAAAGCCAAAACTGCAAGTGATGTGTTCCTGCTGAAACAGTTTATTCCCATCTCAGAGTGGAAGATTTACAATTCAGTTCGAAGAAGACCATCAGACCTTCACAAGTGTATCAGCTCACCTGTGTGAACTTGGCCAGTGCATCAACATGACATACTTACTTCAGAGACATGAAGCTGAGGGAAGCAGAGAGCTCATTAAAATGTATGGTACAGGCCAAAACACTCACACAAAGCAAATAGCAGAGGATAGTTCTGACCCATCAACCTTTGGGTTATGGGCCCAGCACACTCCCACTGCACCACTCTGCTACCTTGCTACATTGTGTTGTCAGGCTAGTATTCAGTTTTTCATCTGGACTGCAGCATTTTCATTCAAGGATGATGTTAAAATGTCTTCACTGTTGTTTTGTCGCACGGACGTGTCACAGCTGTGTAAATATAATCTGTCTAATTTCTCACATTCTGTTGGTCGATCTATAATTTCGCTCAAAATCACAAAACTTGTCACAGCTCAGACGTAGGCCATGCACCCTACCTTAGTTATGCTGCGTCTCCACAGTAAGCAACTAATTATCACTTTTAGTATCAATCTTTTGCCTTCTCCCTGTAACATCTCCATGCTCTTCATGACTTGGAAAGCTTCATTCGGATCACTTTACAGCCTTCTGTTCCCCAAGAACTGTCTAATCTTTCCAACCCATCTTCATTTCTGACATACAGCTACATTTTAAACCTTCAATATTTGGACCTATCTTCGATGCTCCATACTCACAGCACCTTCAATGCCTTCCAGAAACAATTCGTTTGCTGCAATCTGACCTGTTTTGTTTTTCCAGTCGCCTCTTTGTCTACTATTCACATGAACTTGTTCAGCGCTATCACCAATCACTTTGCGTTCCCAGTTTCGGAAGTTTCACACTCACAATTGAGCAATACTTCAGCCTAAGGATCCATTCCGAGTCAAATTGCCTGTGTGACCTTTCTAAAACTCTTGTTCTTCCTTTGAACAAGTGTATCTCTTGGCTGTGTTCGCTGCAATGGGACATCTACCCTATCCCAAAGTCAGGCAGTTTGACTTCACAAACGAAGCTGACCACAACTGATTACAGTGGTCTCCACCACAGAAAAAGACCCTTCAGCCCATCGGGTCTGACCAGTTGAACTCAAGACCTTCACTGTTCTCGGAACAAAGCCAAAATTTCTGGAAAAGTTCAGCAGTTCTGGCAGTATTTGTGATGAAAAATCAGAGCTAACGTTTCGGGTCGGGTGATCCTTCCTTAAAACTGACTGTTTTTGTCTTATTTCCCAGCACATGACTCAGAGCCTCACCATGGTTGGCCCTACAATTGGATATCTTAAAGCTCTAATGTTTATGAAGGTTTGTGCTCTGTTTGCAATGACAGGTAGTGAGTTGCCTTCTCCCAGCATTGGTGGTTGAAGTGAAAAGGTTTGTTCCCAATGCTTTGATTTTTGTCACAAGCAAAATGAAGAGAGTAAGCAGCCCTCACATTTGACCCCAGATTTCTCCCATAGACAGCAAGATTTGGACCAGCACGGAAAGCCCCCCTTGATTTTAAATCCATTGCCTTAACCACTTGCCCACGACTACTGGGAGAATCATGACACCATGTACCTTTCAGGTCGCCTTCTGTGGCCTGTTGAGCTGTGGCAGAATGAATTACTGCTGGGTTTTTTGAATCCAATCACTTTACAGATTTCTAAAATGTTAAATTTGGTACATGGTGATTCTGGTTGTTTCATTTCAATAGATAAAATAAGCGTTCATTCGCAAACGAAATATAAATTGCAGGAAAAGAAAAAATGCTCAGCAGATCTGGGAGCATCTATGGGCCACGAATTTGAGTCAACATTTCAGAAATTCTTCAGAACTCTGTTTTCTCTGTTCTGTAGTGCAGATTCTGTTTTTGTTTCTGATTCCAAGCATTCCCAGTTTATAGTAGCAAGAAAAGCAACATTGAAATACCTTTGTGGTCACTCACCGGACAAGATTTCCGTTTGGGCAACATTTTCCTGACTGCATTACAACCCATAACGGTTCAGTCAAAAGGGAACTGGTAGAGTGAAAACAGCATTTGTTCCTTCCTCAGCGGCCTCAAGCCACCAACTTCACATTTCACAGTCGAAGGCGACAGCCAATTGCACCATAGAAAATTGCAAGCTCTTGCAAGAACCCTTGAAGCGGGCTTGGAGTGAATTCAAACTTCCAACTGCCTCACTTGGAATGATAATTGTCTGTAACAGCTGTACTTTTCCAAGATTCAAAAATGTAAAGAGAAACAGAGATGAGGCTTTGTGTCCAGCTGGATTCTTGTTCAGAACACGTGTTCCCTGAATATCAACACATTGCCCTACCTGAGAAAACATGAGCTTGTTTTGACAGAAACATCGAGAGTAGGATTTAAACCTGTGCAGGGAAACACCAATAGATTTCTAATCCATCACCTTAACCACACAGCCATGACTACAGTCTGCTGACTGACTTTTAATATTTGTCATGAAATGTATCTGACCGGAAAGGCAAGTATTTGAATTGTGATATGTGTGTCATGACCCGACTATTTACTGTCATCCTGCACTTGATCAGAACGGAGTCGGCTGTTTTGGGATTGAATTGAACTAAACACATTGATGAACAATAGAGTGGATGGAAAGGATCCATTTCCATGAGCAGAGCGATTAATTATCAGGGCAATGGATTGAGAAATAATTATGTCCTTGTATTTTAATTGCACCTTTCACTGCCACCTAAATCAGAGCCAATGAAGTACATTTGGAGCAGATTCGTCTTTGGCAAATCTAACGTGTAAATCAGGGCAGTTGGTTTAATGAGAGGTCCAAAACCAAAATGTTTTAAATACATACAACTGGCGCTGGAGATGCCGATGAGTTCACAGTGACCTTTGGAGGCTGGTTGTGCTCTGATTTATACTCAGGTGTGTTATCTCAGGGAAACGAGTTGCTGATTTAAATCAGAGATAAGATGGATGTTTGCACACACCGGGAGAAGCAAATCTGTGAAAATCTTGAAAACAGAGTCTGTCCTGGCTCAGGAGATTCAAGGCTGAGACAGACATTTAATCATTTTGGTTGTCAAGGGCCACGTGGATCAGGCAGAACAGTGGTGTTGAGGATTACCAAATCAACCATGATCTCATTAAAAGGAGTAGCTGACCTGATTGGCCAAATGGCTTCCATCTGCTCCAATTGCTTATCTGTCATGTGGAAGAAGCTAGAGCTCAATGTACAGGAAGATGTAGCAGAATATTCACCAAAGATGACCGCCGTCAAACTGAGACAACATCATTTGCTGAAAAGAAACCTGCCTTGACAATTTTCCAAAAGTTGTTTGTTAATATTAAATACAGAGTTCATAAAGGAAGCCTGCAGGTGAAGTGTACTTGACTTTTCCAGACCACTCAAAAAGGGGTCATGTAAAAGGTCATAGCACAGGGTCAGAGTTCAGTGTGTTGGGTAATAAATATACATGGACTTCCTATTGTTTAATTAACAGAAGACACAGAATTGGGATGAGTTTTTTTTATTTGAAATACCCATCCCCACAACCCACTCACTGTCCTCTTAAGTACACTATTTAATGGGCACTGTTCTCGAGGAAATCTTTTCAGTTGATGTAATTCATTAAAACTGCCACATTGTACGCAACCAGAACTAAATTAGCCACATCCCTAATCCTACCCCTAATGTATCTTTTGCCTGTTTGAAAAGTTACGGAACATTTGTCTTTGCAAGTTATCACCTTCATAAGAAAAAGGGCTTTATAGTGAAGGAAAAATCGTAAGCAGTTCCTTACTTAGCACAGATTTACTTATAGAGTTCAACATTACAGGTGCATAGTTCCTGACTCTGCCCTGTGTCTGTAAGTGTCTTGTTATCAGTTCTCCAGTCACCAAAGAATGTCTACATTATATTTGATAAAACTGAACAATTACAGTCAAGACTACGAAACATTTATTATCTGTGTGGCTGCCGAGATGTCTCAGTAAGTGGGATGGTTGATTGAATCTTTTCCCACATTCAGAACAACTGCATGGTGTGAGAGCGGACGAGAAGGCTGACCTAATCTCTTTCAACACATGGAGCATTTGATCGACCTCTCCTTCGTGTGATTTTGCTGGTGTGTAGCAGGTAGGATGTTTGAGTGAACCCTTTCGGCAATGAAAACAATTATAGAGTCTGAGAGATATTCAGCACAGAAACAGAATCTTTGGTTAAACTCACCCATGCTGACCAGATTTCCAAAATTAATCTCGTCCTGTTTGCCAGCATTTGGCCCATATCCCTCTAAACCCTTACTGTACATGTATCCACACAGTTGCCTTTTTTTTATTCCAGAACCCTGTCCCCATCCCCCTCTCTGATGAAGGGTCTCGGCCCGAAACGTCAGCTTTTGTGCTCCTGAGATGTTGCTTGGCCTGCTGTGTCCATGCAGCTCCATAGCTTATTATCTTGGATTCTCCAGCATCTGCAGTTCCCATTATCATAGATGCCTTGTATATGTTGTGTTTATACCAGCCTGCACCATTTCCTGTGTCAGTTCATTCCATACACACACCATCCTGTGCAACAAAACATTGCACCCTATGTCCCTTTAAATCTTTACCATCAAACCTTAAATCTGTCACCGTAGGTTTGGACGCCCCTAACCTGGGAAAAATGACGCTATCACTGCCCCTCAAGATTTTATTAACTTCTATAAGGTCACCCCTCAGCGCCTTACACTCCAGTGTGAATAGCCCTAGTTTATTCAGCCTCTCCCTTCAGCTCAACTAATCCAACCCTGGCAACTTCATTGTAAACTTTTTCTAAACCTTTTCATCTTTCCTTGATCAGGGAGAATAGAATTGACTGCAGTTTGCAAGGTTTTGTCAGTGTGTATTGACATGGTTAATGGGTACAGAGAGGATTCTCCTTACTTCGCCGGTATAAATTGTGAAAATATCAGTTTTAAAGCAGTGTGAGAGGAGACTGTCTCTTTCTGTGCATTTTCACTGGAAATGTTCAGCTGTGATCTGACCACCTTTACAAAAGCGGTGTTTGACTTAAATTCTCACCGAGTAACAATGAGATAGAAAAAAAGTGCAAAGTTTCTGTGTTTGGGAGTTTAGGTTCATGAACATACGGATGGGAGCTGAATCAGGTTGTGTTGCACTGTGGTTTAGTTGGCTAATGTGCCTTTCTAACAATCAGCACAGTTGTGGTTTGAGTCCCACAGGTGCCTATGGCTGAGATTGACGGTATCTTGTCCAAACCTCTTGTAAATAGTGCCAGTTGCTTGGTTCCTGAAAGCTGAAATGGCTTGCTGCTTGTATTTAAACTCAGTGCATTATTATTCCTCTGCTCCCACTCCAGTTACCTGAGCTTAACCCAACTGGCTGTTTTGTTTGTTGCTGTTTTGTGAACTGTAACAATTAACAATTGTCAGCTACGCAGAGAGAGAAATTTTGATAAATATCCCGATTTGACAGATAAACCTGATCACTTTGCCGAAGATGACATGATTGAAATGCATAACTAATCCAGTTCCAATTAACGATCTGTGGACCTGAAAGGTTCCCTCTCTTCTGCTCTACAGATGCTGCCAGGCCAGCTGAGTTTATCGGTCAATTCCTGTTTCTCTTTCAGACTTTCAGCATCTGCAGTTCATTGACTTCTGTTAACTTGAATAATTTCTAGGACAAAACAGTCCATCTCCCGGCTCCACGGTTTCTTTCCTGCTCTTGAAAGTCAGTCATCACAATAAATGAGCAGAATAGAGCTCCCATTCCCTGACCGAAAACAGAACCCAGACTGCGGCAGTGAAAGCACCAAATCCTAACCACTGCACCGCCAGGAAGGGTACTTCAGGCTCTTGTATCTTTTCTCACCGACACTGGTTCTGACTTTTTCTTTCGTACCATTTTGGCTGCAGATCAGTTTCTCCCTTTCACCAAAATTCCCTTTGCCTTTTTAATTACCTGCTGCACCTGCAATCCTAGTTTTAGCGATTCATGCACAAGGACATCCAAGTCCCTCTGCACAGCAGCGTGCTGCATTTTTTAACCATTTAAAACATAGTCCATTTTGCGTTATTCCTACCAAAGTAGATGACCACACCCTTATCAACATTGCACTCCATCTGCCAGGCTTTGCTCACTCACTTAGACCATCCATATCCCTCTGCAGACTTTTAGTGTCTTCTGCACACTTTGCTCTATACTTGTCTTAGTGTCATCTGCACATTTTGACACCACACTTAGCTGCCAATTCCAAATCATCTGTGTTAATTGTAAACAATTGTGGTCACAGCACTGATCCCTGAGGCACACCACTAGCTACTGACCGCCAATGAGAAAAAACACCCATTCGCCCCTAGTCTTGTTTTCTTCTGGTCAACCAATCCCCTGTCCAAGCCAATAAATCACCTGCCATACCGTGCAACTTTATCTGTTATAGCAGCCTTTGGTGTGGTACCTTGTCAAATGCCTTCTGGAAATCCAGATACACCACATCCACAGGTTCCCCATTGTCCACATTGCAAGTAATGTCCTCAAAGAATTTTGCCAAATTACTTAAACATGACCGATTCCTCATGAACACATGCTGGGTTTTCCCAATGGGACAATTTATGTCCAGATGTCTTGCTGTTTCTTCCTTAATGATAGATTCAAGCATTTTCCCCACTACCAAAGTTAAGCTAACGAAACTATAGCTACCTGCCTTTTGTCGACTTCCTTCTTTAAACAGTGACGTCACTTTGGCTGTTTTTCAATCTGCGGGAACTACCCCAGAGTCCAGTGAATTTTGGTAAATAATTACTAGTGCATTTGCTGTGTCCCCAATCACGTCTTTTAGTGCCCTGGGACACAGTTCATCAGGGCCAAGAGACATGTCTACATTTAGCCCCATTACCTTGACCAGCACTGCCTCCTTCGTGATCATGATCATCTCTATCAGAATCAGTGAGAGTTTCACATCAGAGGTGAATTAAATGGGAAGAAGCACTGAAGTACATTGATTTCATTAGCTCAGAAACAGTACTATAAAAATGTGATTTATTGAAATATACAGGTGTTATTGGCGATGTAACGGATTGAATGCACAAAGGTTCGTTCCCTTCTGGGGCCGCCTGGGAACGGAATGTCTAATATCAGAATGGAGGTCGCACATTTAAGGCAGGGTCGAGGTGAAGTTTATTCTCTGAGATGATTGTGAATCAGTGGATTTCTTTACAGAAGAGTGTTGTCGAAGTTGGCCATGAAGTCGATTTAAGGCTGAGATTGAAACATTTGTAGCAGCAAGGGTATCAGAGGTTACTGAGAAATCCAAGAAAGTGCAGTTCAGGATTATCAGGTCAGGATTATCCGCTCATTTAACAGTGGAGCAGACTTGATGGGCTGAGCTGTCCTTTCTACTCTGAAATGCATGATGTTGTTATCAGGCTGCAAAACTGACCGGAGTAAAATTTGCTTAAAAACAGATGGATCCTATGGGGACACTGAACCTTGGTAAGATGTGCAAATGGCAACAAACAAAGGAGCAGTCATTGTCAGAAGGGGGATTTGAACTCAGACCTCTAGCTGGAGACCAGAACACACAGGTTTATAGTGGAAGTAGTTTATTTCTTGAGCCTGGCACCTTAGACCACTCGGCCATCCTGACACACTTGGGCTGATCCAGAGTGATCTGTACACCAGGATAAACAGGAAAAACCAGTCTTCAGCTGCCACACTGAGTCTGGCTCCATTAGGCCTACAGTCACCTCTCACAAACCACCACTGTCCCTTCACTTTCCATGACCTCCCCTGTTCTTGTCTGAAACAAATTGTACATCAGGCAAATGCCACTGACATTGCTGATGTAGAACTGGGATATAGATTGAAGTGATACCGCCTGGTCTATGACATAATTCTACTTCTAAAGGTCAGTCAATATTTCAGAGTTATTGTTGCAAATTTTAACCACGAACACGCCACTGCAGTGAAGGCATTGAATCCTAATCAGCAGACTATGAGGGAAGACATATATCTCTATCACCTGGTCACAGCCTGATTCGGCATTGTGTCTCTCATCCTTCTGCACATGATCCCCTCGGCTCCATCACGGTGTTGTCACATTGTCATGGTTAATAATGCACAGACTATCCTGCCATCTATTACATTGCAGTTTCTACGGCATGGAACCCTACCTTACAGGGCACAGCCTTCGCTCTGTAGCGCAGTATTGAAAGCAATGGTCTTGTAAAGCACCAGTCACGAGGTTACTTCTAATTGGAGGAGATGAGAATGTTTGTACAACTGCAGCATCCAACATCTAAAAGAGGACATTCAATATTGTCTGAAATTATGACAATCTCATTTTCCCCACAGGCCAGCAGTGAGGTGAGGTGAGGTATTATAAACTGCAGGTTGACAAGGAAACAATGGGGGAGCAACACGGAGAGGGGAGCGGCCGAATGCTTTATTTCTTTGCTGTAATCAGATTCTGGTTTTGAAGTGTGAAATGGGACTATAGAACCCAAATGGGTGAAATCCTGCTTTCTCGGGGTTGGTCTCTGCTGAGGCCTTTGTCACCTTCTGGGAAATGTGCCTGTGTATTACCTTCTGAGGGTGAACATGTGGCCCAGTTCCCCAAGGGAACGTGAACGTCTCAAACAGCCGGCCCATCGTCTCGTAACACACAAGGCTATGGGCCAAGGCTGGAAACTGGGATGGTGAGCCTCCTTCTGTGCTGTAAAAACACGATGATTCAGTCATTTTTCAGGAGAAACAACTGTCGTAGAAAGAGAAAAAAAGCCAGAAGTTGTGCCGTTAAGAAACAATGCACTCATATCCTCCACTATCCCTGGTGGTCCAGTGGTTAGGATTCGGTGCTTTCACCGCCGCAGCCCGGGTTCGATTCCCGGTCAGGATATCAAGTTTTATTTTTCCTGATGGTGACAAAGCAAAGGCAGTGCAGCTCCGTCTGCAATCCTTTCAATGTCAGTTCCTGTCCCCGAGAACATCAGGGTCCATGTTCCAGCCGCTTAAAGAGGGGAAAGGTGCCTTAGGCGTCACTGCTCAGTCAGGCTACTCACCTTTGTGTTGTGTTGTTAGCAGGGACATCAGCAGGAAGGGTAACATTCACAAGATAAACAACCAGCAAAGATAATCACAGTCGCCACTTCAATTCAATTGTATCCCCTTTGTGTCGCAGTGAGTTTCACTGCCATTTGTCATCAGGAAGCTACAATTCACCCGAGCGAGTCTGCTCAGCCATTCAATGAGATCGCTGCTGATCTGAAAAATGTCAAATCCGCTTTCCTGCTCTTCCTCCATAACCTGAGGTAAACTCGAGCCTAATCACAACATCATATATTACCGATATTTTTCAGAAGTTCGGATGACTTCAGTGACCTGTGCATGTTTGCATGAAATTGAATAAAATGAAATGAGCGAAAAAAAGCCCTTCCCACAATTCAACCCAGTGCAGGGTCAGCCATATGACAAAAGTAAGAGAGCAAAAACATTACCTCTATTTCTCCCAGCACAGATTTCTCTCTTGATGGGTTGAATATTTGCAAACTGTCATTATAATTGTGATATTATCAGGGACAGATCCTCACTCAATACACAAATAACTTTGCTTCCAAAATATATTTTGCCTCAGATTAAAATTGCTGTGCATCTTGTCATACAGCTTGAGGTCCCAATTATCCCTGCTCCATGTCAATAGAAGCTGCACCGGGTGAGGTTGGAGCTCACAGACTCGGCATTTCACGCGTCTCTATGGCCATAGAAGGACTGCGCGCTCACCGATTGCATTACTTCTATCTGTATCCCCCCAGTCACTGTCTGATTCACCAGTGTATCGCTCATCCTTCTGCACATCATCCCCGTGGCTCTATCTCGATTTAGTCACATTGTCTTGTCTCATAATGCACAGACTATCCCGTCATCTATTTTCACAGCGTATGTCTGCACGTTCATTGCCATCCCCATTTCCGGTTATATCTTCGTGTCTGGGTCACTGAGTTTCCCTGGTTCTGGGCCCAGGAACTGGGACTATATGGTTGTATGCAGCAATGGTTACTTCCTTGTGTGAAAGAGTTGATGAAATATCCAATGTTAAACTAGATTACGATTGAAAGGTACATTTCAACTAGAGCCAGCACTATACACTGAGTCTTTGATATTTCGTAGAAATCTATCAATCTCAGTCTTCAATATAATCATTGATGGAATTGCCACAGTCCCTGGTAGCATCGTAATTACAGATTCCAGCCCTCTGTGAATCTCCACATTACAGCGCCCTGCATGGATAGAATTCCTGTTGTCGATCTGGTGCTGTTCCTAACATATCCTCTGCCACTGTAGTTATTGTTTGTTGCACACCAGCGAACTCATGTGGTGCCGTGATCGGATTCTGGTTAGTACTCTGTGTTGTGGCCATAGCAACCTCGGCTCGAATCTGAGTCACGGCAGTGGGTGCTTGCTGTATTTCTTTTTAATCCTTGTGCCATCGGCCACAGAAATGTGGCAAGTATCAAACATTTTTTACGTGAAAATATTCTTTGAGGTGGTGACAATCATCTCTCAACCCTGGCTCTCTCACATATCTGCATTTGATGTGTCAGAATTCAAACCCACCACTTAGAGAATTTTCTCCCTCCCACAATCACTAACTCTCCTTTACGTCCCTCCTTCCACTTCACTGAGACACTGCACAATCTAACATCCATTTTCACATTGACATTGTTCATTCTGTCTTGTCGCAGTCAGTGTTGCTGAGTGAACGTGGCCTGTCTCACCACCAGGAATAAACCAGGTGAAATATTTAGACACTGGGACGGTCAGATCAAGGCTCATGGAGCAGCTTTTACTAACATGGACCAGTGATTATTGGAACATCAGGCCTAGGAAAATGAGCCATGGCAATAATGAGCAACATGGACTGCATCGGAAAAGACCAGTTTCAGTGGCTTTCTGCAACATTCATTGTATTTGTTCATTTCGCTATAGCGAGAGTATTGGGGGCTGTTCATTAATTCACATTATTGTGGGATGTGATAGCACCAGAAACTGTGCCGAAGAGATTTACCAGGATATTGTCTCACCTGAAGAGTTTCCGTTATGAAGCGAGTTTGAACATTCTGTGGCCATTTTCCTCAGAGCAGAGGAGATGTACAAAATAATGAGGATAGACGATGTAAACGCTTCCCCTTGAGGGAGGGATCAATCACCGGGGACCATAGATTTAACGGAAGAGGAAGGAAGTTTTGAGTAAATTTACAGAAAAACGCTTTTAGCCAGTGGATGTTTGGAATCTGGATGCCACTGCTTGCAAGTGTCCTAGAGGCAGAGATGCTCATGACTTTAAGAAGCATTCAGCAGTGAATTTGTGATGCTGTGGCATTGACGATTATGGGCGAAGCAATCGAAGTAGAATTTGGATACTGAACCGATTGTATGTGATTGGTGCACATGTCAAGGGCTTAAAGGGGCATTCGCACCTGATGCCCTCATTAGCATTGTGGTCAGCCTCCCCACCTTACACGAGGGAGACCAGGTTTCAATTTCCTACTGGACCCGACCCAAGTATTTTTGGGGCCTTTCAGCAAAATGGACACAGCTTTGATTTCAGCTTCAGCTGGTGTCAGCATGGAGTTTGCACATTCTCACCATGTCTGCGTCTCAGTGCTTCTATTTCTTCCCATGGTCTAAACGTATGCAGGCTAGCTGAATTGAACATATAGAACACAGAAGTGTTCAGCGCAGGCTGTTCAGCCCACAATGTTGTGCCAAAATATTATCCCACGTGAAGATCAAACTACCCTGCATACTCTATATTTTACGATCATCCTCGCAACTGTCCAAGACTCGGTTACACGTCCCGAATGTATCTGACTTGAATACCACCGCCGACAGAGCATTCCATGCACCCACCACTCTCTGTGTAAAGAACCTACGTCTGACATCGCCACAATACCTTCCTCCAATCCCCTTAAAAGTATGACCCCTCATAATAGTCACTTCTGCTCTGGGAAAAGTTCTCTGGGTATCCATGCTATCTATGTCTCTCATCATCTTATTTACCTATATCAAGTCACAGCTCATCCTTCTTTTCTCCAAAGAGAAAAGCCCGAGCTCCCTCAACCTTCCCTCATAAGACCTGCTCTCCAGTTCAGGCAGCATCCTGGTAAATTTCCTCTGCACCCACACAGAAGCTTTCCCATCCTTCCTAAAATGAGACGATCAGAACTGAACGCAATATTCCAAGTGTGATCTAACGAGTGTTTTAAGCAACTGCAGTATATCCTTGCAGCTTTTAAACTCAATTCTCTTGCCAATGAAAGCCAACACACCATACACCTTCTCAACAACACTATTAATTTGGGTAGGGACTTTGATGGGTCTATCGATGTGGACCCCTAGATCCCTCTGTTTCTCTACATTAACAAGAACATTAGGTTAACCCTAAATTCTGTATTTAAAGTCAACCTTTCAAAATGAATGACTTCACACTTTTCCAGGTTGAATTCTATCTGCCCCTTCTTTGTCCAGCCTTTCATCTTGTCAATGACCCATTGCAAACTCCAACAGCCCTCCACACCAACACCATGCCACCAAACGTCGTGTCATCATCAAACTTACTAACCCAGCTTTCCACTTCCTCATCCAAGTCATTTATGAAGACCACAAAGAGTGGGGTTCCCAGAACAGATTCTTTCAGAACACCACTGATCTCCGAGCTTCATGCTGAATAATTTCCATCTATTACAACCTTCTGGGTTCCATTCTGTCTGCAGACAACAAATATTTCCATGAATCCCATGTTTCCTAGCTTTCTAAATGAGCCTACCTTGGAGAAGCAAATCAAATGCTTCTCTAAAATCCATGTGCACCACATCCATGCTTGATCTTCATCAATGTCATTTGCCACACCCTCAAAGAATTCAGTAAGGCTTCTGAGGCATGATCTGCCCCTCAAAAAGCCACACTGACTATTTCTAATCAAATTGTGCATGTCTACATAATCATAAATACTGTCTGTCAGAATCCTCTCCACTAATTTGCCCACCACAGAATGACTGACTCTTCTGTAATTCCCAGGATTATCCCTATTCCCTTTCTTGAACAAGGGAATAACATTTGCCACCCTCCAATCATCTGGTATTACTCCAGTAGGCAGTGAGGACGCAAAAGTAATCACCAAAGGCAAATCATTCTTTCCCTCGCTTCATCCTCCTTCCTAACATCAACCTGTTTGAGCGTGTCTGTCTTTTTCATGCTATCCTCACAAATGTTAAGCCCCCTCTCACTGGTGAGTACTGAAGCAAAGTATTCATCAAGGCCCTCCCCTGCTATGTCTGACTCTGAGCACAAGTTCCCTCCCACTATCCCTGGTAGGCACCACCATTACTCTGACCATCCTCTTGTTCCTCACATAAATATAGAATGCCTTGGGATTTTCCTTCATCCAACTGTGGATCCATGGGGACTGTGAGAGGTGTTACAATTCCACATACAAGCTGCAAACACATCGGCACAATCATATCAGGAAGAAACTGTTGACTTGCTGGATGTGTGAGAAGGCATTCACAGCGGTTTCACACTGGAAAGGGGCTGTTTCCCTGCTGTGGGAGTTGCAAGGAATTCATTCAGCCATTCCGCCTGCTGACACACCAATGTGTCCACACTGGGGAGAGACCATTCACCTGCTCCAGGTGAGGGAAGGATTTCTCCCGGTCATCCAGCCTGTTGAAACCCCAGCAGGTTCACTCTGAAGAGAGACCCTTTAAATGTGCAGATTGTGGGAAGTGCAATAAAAGCTCAAGTGGACTTTTGTACTGCCAACGTGCTCACAGGTGCTGTCACTGTGGGGCTGGGTTCACGGCATCATCAGCCCTCACTGTACATCAGCAAATACACACTGGGGAGAGGTCATTCACCTACTCTGTGTATGTGAGAAAATTCACTCAGACATATAGCTTAAAGAAACACCAGTGGGTTCACAAGTAACTTCAGTAATTGGACATTTCTTTTGTTTGTTCATGGGATCATGACATCAGAAGCTCAGCTAACTTTTATCATCCGTTCTAACTGCCCAGAGGATGGTTCAGAATCAAACTAATGGTTATAACATGGATTCACATGGAGGTTAGAATAACAATGGTTCCCAGACCCGATGGCATTGAGTTGATCTTCTGGTCTCTTGTCCCGTTTCTGGAACAATAGTGAATAAATTGGTGCAATTGATTTAAAAGTGAAAGACCAAAATGTTTCTTTTTTCTCTCTGATTCAGCGTGCACTGCTGTTTTCTCAGTTGTTATTGACAACCTCATGGCCCTCACACCATCACCTGTTCCGGAGAGTGTTACAGGAAGGAGGGAATGGTCAACTGTATCTGGTCACTCAAAAGGTCACTGGACCTGAAAGGGTAACTCGGATTTCTTTCATAGATGCTGCCGGGCCTGCTGAATTTTTCCAGCAATTTCTGATTTTGTTTCTGATTTCTCTGCATTTGCAATTATTTTTGCAATTTTTAAATCAATATTCACCTTGTCTGTTTCAGAGGAGCCTCATTGATCGGTTTGGTCGGTTTTGGGAATTGAAAGTTAAGCCACAGATCAGGCAATGATCTAACTGAATGACAGAACAGGCTTGAGGGGCCGAATGGTCTACTCCTGTTCCGATAAAAGTTTTCCATCTGAAGCTTGTGGCAATATTTCCCCTCACTCTTCACTTCACATCCCTGACTGTTACACTATGTGCTAATACTGGCTGAGCAAATCTCCTGCGTTTGAACTCAGTCTGTTACTATTCAGTGCCCCATCTTCGACTGCGCGGGTTTGACTCTCATCAGAGAATGTTGTCTCGACGGCAGAAATTCACCAAAGATCCTCAGGCAGCACCTTCCAAACACATAACCACTTCCATCTGGAAGAACAAGGGCAGCAGATATATGGGAAGATCACCACCTCCTCGTTCCCCTCTAAGTCACTCACCATCCTGACTATGAAATATATCACTGTTCCTTCGCTGTCGCTTGGTCCAAATCCTGGAATTCCCTCCCGAAAAGCATTGCGGATCACCACACATCAGGAGGACTGCAGCAATTCAGGAAGGCAGCTCACCACCACCTTCCCAAGGGCAACTACTGATGGGCAAGAAATGCTGGCCCAGCCAGGGACACCCACATCCCACACATTAATTAAAAAAATACTGTGTGAACAGTTGCAACAGGAGGATCCTGGAGTCTCATTCCCCTGGAACAAAAACAAAGTTGCAGGAATAGTTCAGCAGGTCTGGAAACATCTGTGACCCTTCCTCATTCCCCTGGATCTACCAAACCCGTTTATTATTTCCACTTCCTCTTTCATTCTGACTCTTTAATTTTTCAATTGCCGTCCACTCGCCTTTTGAGCTCTTCAAAAAACCACATTTGGGAAAATTAGAGAAAGCAGGAATTAACGCAGGAAACTGGGGCGTGGGTGGAAGAATGAGGAGAGGCCACATCAAAGAAAGCTCCCATTCCAACAACAGAGCTTCTCAAAACACAAAGGCAGCATGAAAGCTTGAGCTGAATGAACATGGTGATGTGTGGCCTGTCATGAGAAAAGTGTGACCATGATCACAAATGGTTAAGATCACAGGATCCTGACAGTGCAGAAGGAGGCCATTCAGTGCATCCAGTCTATACTAGCTCTCTATCCCACCCTACTCCCATAAACCCCACATTTACCGCAGCTAACCCAACCACCGAACCTGCATACTCGCGGACAATTTACTGCGGCCAATCCACCTCTCTTGCATTTTTAGACTGTGGGAGCATCACCTTTTAGCTCTAAAGAGGCGAAATTGTGGATTAATGCTAAAAAAAAATCAACTCTGAAACAATTTCATGGTTTTTGTTTCCAAAATTAAAATCTGGGGAATGCTGCAGCCACAACGATTTCAGTTTCTCTCTGGAGGAAGAGAATTTAAAACTCTGAACCAGGGGCGCAGTGAGCTGACAGAGGCCTGGGACCAGAAATGTAACAGATTCTGAGCAAGGTGGGGGTGAGACAAGGGCAAAAGGCAGATGTCACCGGGGGAAGGCAGGAGAGATTAAATTGCAGAAATGTCATTCGTCCTTCAAGGCTTCAGGGAATGGTGTTAGGGCTGGAAAAGAAACAAATAAACAAAAGATGTGCCTGGCGCCAGGTATGCAGTGGATCCAGACACAAATTGAAACAAGAAATGTAAACAAATTGGGGCAGAGATCACAGTCTGAAATTGTTCATCTCAATGATGAGGCCAGAAAGCTGTAAAGCCTGGCTCGTTCTATTCCAGCCAACACACACATGATGGGCTAAGGGTGAATGCTGCTGTCCAGCCAACAATACGCACATCACACAAATGAATTAAAAAAGGCCTTGCTCTGCTCTGTAATTTTCTGTTACTTTTGTTCTGACATTTGCAGTTTGTTCCTGATGATGGCTATAAATCTAAAATTAAACTAGAGTTTAGTATCCGAGAGAAATGTAAAAGAAGTCAGCTTTGCTTCAAACACATCATTGTAGTTTGTTGCATTTGTCCTGAGGGTTGAACAGCACCTAGAGCCCAGAAAGGACAATCTTAGCTGGCTGGGGGTGGAAATCGTATGGTAGCTAGCTTCCGACGTCACCGCCCTGCATAGATTTTGGAGTCTGCACAGAATAACACAAAAGACAGGGAGTACAAGTCCCTTTGTTGATCAATATTTTTTCAAACAATCCCTCTTCAAATATTGTGCTGTTGTTCTATTACTTCCCACCAAAGTGCACAAGGTCACATACATCCTCCTTGCTCTTCATCTGCCAGATGTTTTCCCAGTCATTCCACTTGTCTCAATTGCCTTGGAGAACCTTTCCATCCTCCGCACCACTCACAGCCCCAGTTTTGTACTGTCAGCAGACTTGGAAACATTGCATTTGATTCCCTCAACCAAACTTTTGATATGTTTTGTGAATACCTGGAATCTCTAATTTACACCACGAAACTTTCAATCCAACAAAAAAATATCCGTTTATTCTTGCTTACTGTTTCCTGTCAGCTTCCCCACTATGGCACCATATATTTGGCCCAATCCCATGTGTTTTACTTTACACATTGGGCTTGGGAATCTATCAAAAACCTTTCCAAAACTCCAAATGCATTGCATCTATTCCATCTCCAAAATTTATCTCCAGGTTGGTTTGTCAAATACGAATCCCAGATCATAAACCAACATTGTCTTTGTCTGTGCCCATTAAAACCGGTCGCAATAATCTCTCTAAATTAGTTTATTTGCTAATTTCATTCTACTTCTATTTCTCACCACACTCAGATTTCCTAGTATTGCTGAGAAGGTCATCTTTTTATCTTTTCTTCTTTTAATCAAAAACTGAAGGAGTTATGTCATACTTCTGCTATTTCCTTGTTATTTGTTCTCCACTGTCTGGTTTCAGAATGTTTTCTCATGTGTTCCCTACTGGTATCCTTTTGGAAGCAGTTGCAGTTCATTCTTATAGCCTTTGTTATTATAGTCTCCAGAAACCAAACAATTCCTGCCCTATGCTGCTCAATGGTTGAACATCCACAACCATACAATCACAGAAGCATGCCCATTAGTCCCATTTTCCTACACGAGGCCCGTAGTCCTGAATATTATGACACTTCAAGCGCTCATCCAAATACTGTTTAATGGGTTGTGAGGTTACCCATGACAACTCCTCTCAGAAAGTGCATTCTAGACCCCAGCACTCTCTGTGTGAAAACAACACTTAAATTTTCTTTAACTCTCAAACGCTTCAATTTGAAAGTGTGCTGCCTTTTTCTTGGCCCTTTTACTAAAAGGAGCAGCTGCTTTCTTTTGACACTGTTCATACCTCTCATTCTTGTATATGTGAATGACTTTGCTTATTATTTGGTTATTTATCCAAAAATGCACATCATGCTCTGGGTCTCTGAGTTCAACTCCTGCCAAGTGAGATGTTGGAATTTGAATTCAAAAAAAGTCTGGAATTAAAACTTGAATGATGAAGGTTAAACCGTTGGCAATTGTCAGGAAAACCAATCTGATTCACTCATAACTTGTAGGGAAGGAAACTGCCATCCATCACTGCTCTGGCCTACATGTGTCCCCACACACCCAATAATGTCACAGGCTCTAACTACCCTCTGGGCAATGAGGGATGGAATGACTGTTGGCTCAGCCAGTGAAGCCCACATCCTGTGATTGAACAGAGAAAAGTGTTCGGGCTGGTTCTGGGAGGTGAATAGAGAATGGGATATAACTAACCATTTCAGCTGATCTGAAAATACCTACATTTAATGTTTTCTTTCTTGTGATTGAGCCCTTCAAACCCTCACTCCATTAACATTGCAGTGTGACCATGCACACGACATCATGGTGGTGAAGACCAACTGTCCTGGCAGCACCCGCAGCCTCTTCTTTCAGAAACAGGCAGCCATTCCCATTGTTTTAAGATCTTCATGTCGAAATATAGGATGGTATCTTGGATAAAGGCCACGCCCTTGATACAGAATCCAAAACACTCTCCTCCTCACGACTGCTCACCACCAACCAACCACATAAAAATATCCCATGTGTACTGAGAGTAATGAGGCAACTCGGACCATCACGGAGTCGCCATCAGGATGGTAGAACAACGCTTCCACTGTCTGAAAGTTTCAGAGAGAACCCTCTAGCACACACAGTATCACTAGGTCCCAGAATCTCCCTCCATTCATGTAACATATAGCCTTTTGTTCTTCCTGAAAGTCTCACAGGTTCACAATTACCAACATCATATTTCATCTGCCAAATTGTCAGTTGCTTATCCACTTACATTCTCTCTACCTCATCCTGATAGCTTAATTTCCTGCTAATCTTAGCATCACTGACAAATATAGTTAGAGTACATTTTGTTGTGCTTATCTAAACCATTGATACAGGACAATGCCCAAATATAATAGTTCACTTCCCGTCTGGCCTTCTCACCAACCCTGCCACTCGGATCAGGAGGCCGCCGACTCACAAGGTAAGTTTTTAAATGCAGAATATTGCCTTCCTGGCTGCCCCCTGTCTCGTTCTCTCACCACTCCCTCCAAAATCGTAAATCTGGATTGTAAATTGTTGATGACCTTACACTGGTCCCTGAGGAATTCCATTCGATACAGCTTTCTAATATAAAAGTAAGTAGTTATTTCTGCTCTGTATTTAATTTTAGCGAACCAGGACTCCCTGTTCCTGTGTAGCAGCCGAGAAAGATTACATGGCCTCCTCCTGTGTTGTGTAGCCGGCTGTTGAGTTGTTTCTGAGCTCTGCAATACACCATTAGGGACGTTTGTTGTCAGATAATGAGGCTGAGGTTGTATTGTCATTGATACTGATTCCTGAGCAACTAAAAGACGAGAACAGAACATAGACTAACACTTGAGTGGAATGCTGCACTGTCAAAAATTGCAGACGCAGCAATAAATCTAGTCTGACCCCTCTTTCAGGTTCTCAATTTTCCCCAGACATGTATTGAACAGGAGGGGAAATTTCTTCCTAGCGTTGTTTACTTTTGTCCCAAAACAGTCCCACCAATACAAATAATGTTCATGATGAATGGCATTTTTGGCTGTGGGCGCTGTGTGGAAAAATTGCTCCAGTCCCTGCACAATAAAACAAACAATTGTCACTGAGGGGCGACCTTATAGAGGTTTGTAACATTATGGTAAATCTGAGTAAAGAGTCAAGGTCTTTTCCCTGGGGTTGGGGGAATCCAAATCCAGAGGGCAAAGGGTAACATGAGAGGGGAAAGATTTAAATGCAACCGGCAGGGCAACTGGGTGATGTGTGCATGGAATGAGCTGCCAGAGGAAGTGGTGGAGGGTGGTACAATTACAACATTTGAAAGGCATCAGGTTGGACAAATGAGCACGAACGTTTGAGAGAGGTATGAACCAAATTGTTGGCAAATGCGGCTAGATTTATTCAGGATATCTGAACAGCATGGATGAGTTGGATCAAAAGGGTCTCCTTCCATGATGTATATCTCTCTGACTCTATGACTGAATATTTCTAGAAATAACAACGATTGCCTGCCTGCCACTAAATTTTATCTTGAACTTTCCCAATTCATTACAGCTAACCTGGCAATCTAGACTCATGGATTCCATGATGTTTGACAGTAACAATTAAAAATTCAATGTTTATGTCATGTAATATGCAGTATATTGTTGTCACTATTCCTCAAAAGCTCCTTCAGCCCAAAGTTAATAATTAGCGTTTCTGACCACACAACACTAAAGTCAAAATTACTTGGTCTCTGGTTTGGTTCACAACATTCTCTTCAACCTACCTCATACACACGTGTGGATTTTATTTTTTCATTTTGTTAGCAGTCACTTACTTCACGGAGTTTACATGCAACTTGAGATCATCCATTATTACTGCAGATTCCACAATACTTGCGTATCTAATCTTCAAAGCATAAGTTGTACAAAATATGTACTACAGTTTTGGTTCAGTTATAAAACATGTAAATATTTGTTTCTTCTTGCTGTTTGTAAGCTCCACCCTAACTGATTCAGTGGAATCTGAGGGGGTGGCCTGTGGTGTTATTAGTGATGGACTTGGACAAGACATTCAATGAGGCTCACCTTGATGCTGAGATGATCTGAAGAAACATCCAGAAATATAGGATGAGTATCTGTATTCATTCCATTACTGCCAGTAAAAGTGCCACTGTATTCTTTCTGCTCCTTCACACCCATTCTATATCTGTTATAGCAACTAACTCCGAACAAGGTTCACACTCTGTCACCAAGTGAGGCTCAAACTCTTACCACTCCCACTACTGAATGCAATGCCTTTATTGCCTCACACTGTCTGTCACCTCGGCAACATCCCTGCAAAAAATAAAACGCATGGAGTCAACACTGTGGACTGACTCACTCTGGACACCTCATCATTTCACCCAGCCTGCACTATCTCTTACACCAGTGCCATTCTTTCACCCTCACTCACAACTGTCCCTTCCCTCATTCGATGAGAAACAGCCTGTAATAAGACAGTAAAAGCCAAGCCATATGGTACAGTGCCCGACAGCCGTTCCCTTACCCCTCCCACCCTCCTACTCCTATTGTTGAGTGGACCCTGGCACAGGCTCGAGATGACCAGAACGACTCATGTGGAGATTCTGAAAGATCGAAGCTCCACCAACTGAGATGTTTTGCTCAATTAACGGCAATTCTCACATTAAACCCACTGTCATTTCTGATATCAGTTGTTTCATCTCCAAAATAGATATCTCATTGCACAGAGATGCAGATACAAAAATACACAGAAACATTGGTAAACACCCCGATATACTAACACACACAATACATATACAGAGATAAACACACACACACACACGCACGCACGCGCGCGCGCGCACACACACACACACACACACACACACACACACACACACACACACACAGAGATACAATCAAGTGCAAATAGACATAAACACACACAGAACCACACAGGCTGATTCATAGATGGATAACCACAGACACAAGTACACAGACACATAAACACATGCACAAAGAGACACATGCACATGTACAGACAGAGGTATAGAAACTCCAGTATCTTTAAGACAGAAATAGATGGTTTTTTCAGTAATAAGGGGATCAAGGGTTACAGGGGACGGCAGGAGAATAATGCTGAGAAATATGTAAGACATTATTGAACAGCATATCGGATCCGATTGGCCAAATGGCCTAATTCTGCTCGTTTTTTTATGTTTCCATGATGTTATGCTATCTGATATTCTCTTTCCAAGAGAGCAGTGAAGGCTGAGTTTGATGCATATTTGATTGGAAAGAGTCAGTGGTAATGTGAGTCAGGTTTTGAGAGCCAAATGGTTTCTGGTTAGTCTAATTATTGTGTCCTTGTGTCTCAAAAGAATTGGTGATTTGATGTTAGGTGAACACATCTTTAACGTAACAGACCTCCATTGAAATAAGGATGTCCCTTCCGCTTTATTGTTGTGCTATCTGTGGTACCCTCATCCACAGGAAGCAGGGAAGCCTCGGTTATTGGAGATATTCATGGCTGAACTCGGCTGATCATGGCTGGTCTGGACAGTCAATGTTTATTGGGAAAAAAATAGGAAAGGGACGGTCAGACACATTCAGATGGTCAGACACAATCTGATCAGCCATGAGCAAACAACTGCTGCCACTAACTGATGCATTGTTCTCTGAAATCACCCCTCATGGCTGTTCCAGAGTACAGGACCACTCCATGCAGCCAGTCAGGATTGTTACATACGATCCGTGTTCTCCATAGAGATCAGAAGCTGGTGGGAATCGTTAACTGATTTAGAACGAAGGTATTGTGGCTGTTGCTGGGATTGCAGATAACGTAGCACTCACTGCAGGGTCACACACCAGCTGCACATTAATGTGGTGAGACTTTATTCAAAATCTTGACACCTCTCTCTCTCTCTCTCTCCCTCTCTCTCTCTCCCTCTCACTCTATCTCTCTCTCTGTATATATACTTGAAGATTGGGCGTGGGATTGGAGAAACATCCTCAGAGGCAATTAAACTATCCAAAATCATGCATCTTGAGAAAATAAAAAAAGTGAGTCATGGAATTTATCACTTTATTAGTGTCTGTTTAGAACATATAGATAGACCACAACCCTCAAGTTTCAATCTAATTATCTTTCATTTTCTCACAGTGCTACAGATTAATCTTCACTCACTCCTCATGGTACCATCATACCAGTGATTAGCCTGGTGAAGCTCCATTCTGTCTGTGACAAGGATATAATTCCTTATAAAAGAGAGAATATCTGTCCAAAATTCCGAAACTGCTGCCTCAGTAACACTCACAGGTTTTTCATAATAGTTTGTTATCCGTACTTATCCATCTACAAAACAGACAACAACGGGAGGACACAGTACGACCTAACATACCGGCCACACTGCCCTACATCAAAAGCATATCGGAATTGACAACAAGACTCTGAAAAGCACAAGGAATCATGGTATCCCACAAACGCAAAGCCACTCTCCGACAAGAGTTAAAGACCCTATTCCCACAACATGCAGAACGAACATGGTTTACAAAATACCAGGCAATGAATGCATCAGACAGACAGGAAGGAAGCTAGCCATCAGACTATATGAACATCAGTCAGCAGCAAAACGGCACGATGAACTCTCCTTAATGTCTGTATATTCCGACAATGAAGACTATCAATTTAATTTTGGCAAGGTAACCATAGGACCTCAAGCCAAAAGTAGACGTGCATGGTTGGTCCTAGAGCCAAAACACCCGAACAAAAGCAAGTCTGCGTGGCGAGCAAGCCAACAACGTCATCCACAATCCAAGCTGCAGATCTTTGCAAAAACCTATCTGTTTATTTCCTGTGGCGGGTAAGGCCATTCCTTCTCTATGCATTGTGGCTGATATAGAATGTAAAAGCTCCTTGCATATGTATGTCAGCATCAATAAAGCCAGCACCAGAGGTGCCTGTGGAGATGACCATCACTCTCAGAGAGAGACTCAGTGAGAGAGAATGCACTTGAAATAGGGAATTGCCACATACCTGAATGGAAATGAGTTGTAGGAATATGATAAACAAGCATAGGAAGGGAGTTATCTTTACTTTTGCTCTACTTTCATGTGATGTATGCAGTCCTGGTCATGCCAGCATGTTATCCCTGTCCTGAACTGAGTGGCTGGTTCAGCTGTTCCACATAACAAGAAAGAATATAGCAGTTTGCTGTGGGTGTGCAGTCACATGGAAGTCACATACCCAGGGAAGGGTGAAGCATTACATTCTCCAAAGGACATTAGCTTGGGCTTTTTTTTAAATAAAAAAGATCATGTTTTCACTTAAATGTCGCCAACTTCCTTTTTGAAATACCAACAGGCTTTTATTCTGTGCCTCTAGATTATGAGTCAATGACTTGAGCAAAAGGCACTGTCTTCCCGTCTGATAGATTCTGTGCCAAGAACAAGTTAAACATCTCAGGCGTCATTATTTTGCAACAGAAACATAGTTAGGAGGGACTTGAAGTTGTATCCAGATTTAATAAAGGCACAAATGATGGCTTTTTCAGAAGTTACACTGAGGCTGAGGAAGACACTGCAAAAACATGATGGCGGTAATGGGGAAGATCGGTGAGTGGCGAGGATATGAAGCTGTAAATCTGTGCAGGGAGCAAAAAAGTGTCATGGAATTTGAGAACAATCCAGTTCCTCCTCACGTATTGGTGAGTAACCTTTAAATAGTAACCTGCTGGTTATAATTTGTAAAGAGTGGAATTTTTGATTGGAACGGAAAATGTTGAATTCCACCTTTCCAAAATTTATACATCATGAGCCGCAAGTCAGTTCAAACTGGTTTAAGAGACAATGAGACTTACCGGGAACACCAACTATAGCAAGGATGGGATCGTAACCAGCTTGAATAACCATCAGTACATCATAAATCCGCAATGCTAATGATATCCAAGGCTGAGAAAGTCAGTAAAGACCATCGGATAAACTCCTGTCCATTGTTGAAATATTCCAAACTATTGTACTCAGGCTCTAGTCTCCACTCTGCCTCTCCCTGGAGCTGCTGATCCCTGTGGGTGCTGTGGGCGATGTTCCTGTGCATGCAATGGGATAACACATTGAAAGGAGTCCCTTATTCATAGAACAGGCAAACCCTCCAGTGACACGTTTAGGATCCACAGAGACTGACAATAATCGGAAACACTGAACAAACAGCTTCAATTAACCCTTTTCTTGATTTATTCAAATTCAAAATAACATTTCACTTTTACACATTTTTCATGGGCCGTGTGAGCACAACTGAGAGGAGGGATATTAGAGATAGTCAACCAATTGTGCTCAATCATTCAACCTGCTTTGGATATGGGAGTAATGCCAAAGGATTGTCGGAACATAAATATGCTTATCTGTTCATAAATGGTTACATCCATCCTGTAAATACTGATCAGTCATGATACTATCAGTAAAACATTTATAGTCCATAATCTAGAGCCGAATGGCCTGCTCTGGCACCTATTGTCTATTGTCTATTAGGATACTGATTGTGGATGATCAGCCATGATCATAATGAATGGTGGTGCTGGTTCGAAGGGCGGAATGGCCTACTCCGGCACCTATTGTCTATTGTCTATTAGGATACAGATTGTGGATGATCAGCCATGATCATAATGAATGCTGGTCCTGGTTCGAAGGGCGGAATGGCCTACTCCTGTACCTATTGAGTATTGTCTGTTAGGATACTGATTGTGGATGATCAGCCATGATCATAATGAATGGTGGTGCTGGCTCGAAGAGCCGAATGGCCTACTCCTGTACCTATTGAATATTGTCTATTAGGATACTGATTGTGGATGATCAGCCATGATCATAATGAATTGTGGTCCTGGCTCGTAGGGCGGAATGGCCTACTCCTGCACCTATTGTCTATTGTCTATTAGGATACTGATTGTGGATGATCAGCCATGATCATAATGAATTGTGGTGCTGGCTCAACGGGCCGAATGGCCTACTCCTGCACCTATTGTCTATTGTCTATGAGGATACTGATTGTGGATGGTCAGCCATGACGATAATGAATGGTACTGCTGGCTCGAAGGGCGGAATGGCCTACTCCTGTACCTATTGAGTATTGTCTATTAGGATACTGATTGTGGATGATCAGCCATGATCATAACGAATGGTGGTGCTGGCTCGAAGGGCGGAATGGCCTACTCCTGCACCTATTGAATATTGTCTAATCTGAGGGGAAGATGTGCATAAAATAACAGACAGATTGTATGGATATGTTAACAGAGAACTGTACCTGACAAACACAATTCAGGTTGTTGTTCCAGAATCAGAGAGTGAAGATGAGAGTTGTGCCATTGATGTTCTCGATGGCAATGGACTGCATGTGAATTCTAATAAATGATACTTAATCAAAGTGTGATTTTTTTTCTATTTATTTGTGGGATGTGAGCCTTGCTGGCTGGCCAGCATTTCTTGCCCATCCCTAGTAGCCCTTGAGAAGGTGGTGGGGAGCTGCCTTCTTGAATCGTTGCATTCCTCCTGCTGTGGGTTGACCAAAATGATTGCGAATTTGGAGAATATACAGAATACAGAAAATCGGAGGACACAGCTGTTGAGATTCGAAGAAAGGCAATGATATTTGTTCTGTCCTGGTCGATCTCCCCTCATTCTAGCTTCTGAACTTCCACCTCTTCTAGCACCCCTTTCATTCTCATTCTGTCTGTTGCTCCCCTTTCTCTTCTCACTCAGTTTATCACCCTTCACTTTCTTTCTCTCTGTTTATCTCTCTTTCAGTCCACCTTCACACACTCTCTCTGTCTCCAAATTGTGCAGTTGAACAACTCATGGACAGCAATGGGCTGAATGGCCTCTAACTGTGCTGTAATAATCCTGAGGTTCTCTGACCTACAATAAAAACTTTAGATGAGTGGAGGGAAAAGTTGGTCGAATGGTGGACACAGTGTACAATCAGCCATTATCTCTTCCCGTTCTTCTCTTCTGCAGCTGCCTCACAATGTCTGTTCAAATAGATTAAATGTAATTTAAGTTGGGTGGAGGATATTCACCGGAGAACATTTCAATCAGGACTTAATGAAGAATGGGATTACAGTATAATATAAAAAATAAAACAAGAACAGAGCAGCACAAGAAATGAGAACAGAATAGAACTTATCATTGCAAGTCATGACAAGTTCAACACCTTGACGTGACAAATTGCCTGATTTGAACACAAAAAAATGTGTTTCTTATTCTGAACACTATGCAAGTAAAGATTCAATATCTTCAGTTTAGACTTTCCTATAATTAGACAGGTTTCAAATATTGCATAATTTATTCTTGCTGAAGGCTGTGATAAATGTCACCGATGGTGTTGAATTCAATGGCACTGGCACCACAGGATTGATCATTTGAAGAAGAAGACTGAAAATGACAATCTTCGTACAGACAATGTGCTGCTGGCAAATGGGACTCACTGGCGGCAGTGTGCATTCAACACATTATTGAACTACTGGCCGACACTGAATCTTCCCACTGTCTGTATCACAGGGCTTAGCATTGACCAGAATTTGAGATCGAATTGAAATGAATATACAAGTGTACAAGAGCAGGCCAGAAGCTAACAATTCGACAGTGAATAATAGATGGAATGCTCATTAAGACATGAGAGAAAGCAATATATTTCGGACATCCAGCCCATCGAATCACCTCCAACATTCAATCATTGCTGATATGTTTCTAATCCCCATTATCCTGCTTGCTCCCTTAACACGTGTTCTGCTTTTAATCAAGAACCCAATTATCTCTGCCTTAAAAAATATGGCCTGCACAACCTTCGGGGGCAAAATGTTCCAGAGATTCACTGTCTAGCCGAGGAATTTCCTCCCAATCTCAGCTCTAAAGTGTCATCCCTTCAATCGGAGGCTGTGTCCTGGAACCATGGTCTATGTGACTAGTGGAAATATGTTCTACATGTTCACTGTATCCCAACCTCTTGGTATTCTGCCAGTTTCAATCAGACCCCTCCCCTTATCTGTCTAAACTCCAGTGGGTACAAACACAGAGTCCTCAACTGTTCCTCATATGACATGCTGTAACTCCCAGGATCATTCTGGACCTCATCCAATATCAGCACATCCTTCCATAGATACAGTGCCCAAAACAGCTCCCAATATTCCAGATGCAGATGACCAGAGCCTTTATAAAGCCTCAGCAGTACGTCTCTGCTCTTGCATTCTAGCCTTGTTGAAATGAATGCAAACATTGCATTTACTTTTCCCACCACAAACTGAACCTGCAGATGAAACATATGAGAGGACGAGGACTCCAAAATACCTATGATTTCACAAAATCTTTCAGAATACAGTGTATGCCTATAATTCTTCGTACCAAAATGCATAAATCTCACATGTTCCCACGTGGTGTTCCATCTGCCATTTGTGTGCCCACTGTCGGAGCCTGTCCAAGTCTTTCTGCAGCCTCCACACTTCCTCAACATCACCTGTCCGCCCAACTATCATTATATCATCTGCAAACGTATCAGAAATGCCGTCAGGTCTTTCTTTCAAGTTGTTCATGTACATGGCAGCTCATAACTCCCTCAGGACTGTCCACCATCCACAAGGTACAACACTCAGGGTGCTTGGCGCCATTCAGGTTAAAGCAGTGGCTTGCTTGGAATCACATCTGCAAAATATTCACTCTCTGCGTCAGTGGCACTCAGTAGGAGCACATCCTGCCCCCATTTTGGTGTGAATTTACCCCATTATGGTGATGCAGAAATTGATGGACCGTGGCCCTGGTCTATTGATGCCTCTCTGTCTCAACACAAACTATGTGGTGCTCACACCAACCAGTTCTGCCATGTGTTGATGATGACTGAGAGATGCCTCTTATGAATGACTATGTGACTGTCACTAATTGGGGGCTGATGCCTGCCCCGACAGCCCTGGATGTGCCTGTGTCCACTGTCACACTGCAGATATCAGATGTGTCTTCTGAGAGTCAACCCAAGGAAAGCACAGGGTTCTTACTATGTCCCCAGCCGAGCACTGAGATCCTGTGCAGACTAACAGATGCAAGGTATTCACCAACATCTTCAATGTCTCCCTCCTACAAGACAAAGTCTCCACCTGCTTCAAAAAGATCACCACATATCCCCTCTCTATTAGGGAGGGAGGGAGACTGTAGAAACTGACTCCTCACCATTAACTCATTGCCCACCCTCTCAGAAACTAAATCCTGGGGGCAGTCAGAAAGTATTTGCCCTTTAATTCCAGTTGAAACCTTTCATATTCTCTGGGTTTGAAGTCAGGGAACAGTGGCGACAATTGGGAAGATTTTGGAAGTCAGTCAGTAATGGGATCTCATTTGTCTCTGTTTATTTTTCTTTCAAATCATCTTAACTTTGATTCAATCGATTTCTATCTCTCTCCTTTGCTCTTCATGGGGGCTTTCTGAGAGACTGAAGCTTGGACACAGGGACAGGGAGACACACAGTGTCTGGGAGTAGGGATGAATCCAAGCCTCTGGAGTTCATAACTCTTCTGTCCTACCCTTTGAACAAAAACACTGCTGCAGTTATGAGGCAATATGAGACACGTTCATATGCTCTCTTCTCTGGGTTTGATATCAGAGACAATGCTGGTTGGGGTGAGAAGGTGGATGGGAGGTGGGGGAGAAATGGGAGGTGAAGGAGACATTGGTTTTGCAAGTAATTCTCTTTATTTGTTCACTGTGAGGGTTAAGTAAATAAATTATTACTTGCTACTTATAAAGTTGACATCAGGCATTTGATTTGATTTAATCTCTGTTTTTAACACATCATACATGGGAGGCGAGCTTTTCTGGGTGACTCACGTTTAATCATTAGAGGGGAATCTCTACTCTCTCTGTAGTGGTCTGGAGGTTCTGTTTTGGTTTAAATATCAAAGGGATGCCTTTCTTCCCTCTCTAACAGATTGGGGGCTCAAGTCTGGAATATGGCCAGTTCATGCACAGGATTTGAATTGATATGGATGCATTTGGACAGAATTAAACAGAGTGGGAGATTTGTGTGCAAAATCATGAAATAGAACTGAGGTGAGAAAAATCTGTTTAATTTAGGTTACTTGTTGGGGGTAAAATTAAATGTGAGGGAAATGTCTCTGAACATTTCTAAAGAGAATCTGGGGTTTGGAGATGTTTCCCAAATTTGGCAAGAAAGTTTAGAAACACCGAGGAAGTATATATTTTTTCGAATTAGCATGCAGGCGAAAATTGGATTCAAGGGAATCGGGTCAGACGAAGTCTGAAATTGTAATGGAGTTGGCCAAGCACTTAGGTAATCAGAGAAACAGGCAAGTTCAGATGAATGAGAAAAAAATGCAAATTTGACAAGTGGAGTTAGAGAATGAGAGGAAAGAGAGAGAGTTTGAATTATGTTGAAGGCAGAAGAGAAAGAACGGGAAAGAAGAGCCATGTTGGGATATAAAGAAAGGCAAAGGCTGCTCGAGTTGCAAAAGATGAAGTTGGAACATAAAACAAAATAATTTTAAATGGCAGAAGGAGAAGTACAAGCTAGAAGTGAGGATGAGCAAACTCATCAAACCAACAGCCTAATAAGGATACATACGAATATATCCAAACATTATAGAAATTCGATGAAAAGAATATAGAAGCCTTTTTTACTATTTCCTTTCAGGAATTGGCCATGAACTCTGTGGGAAATGTTACTTTCGACCACATTGGTAGGCAGGGTGAGGAACGTGTTTGCAGCTCTGTCAGATGTGGTGCCAAGAGATTATGGAGATGTCGAACAGGTTATTGTGAGTGCCTACAAATTGGGACCAGAAGCACATTGACAACAGTTGAAAAATTTAACGAAGGAACCTGGTCAGTTCTATGTCAAAACTGAAAGAATTAAACAGAATAACTTTGATTGGTGGATGAGAGTATTAAAGACGAAAAGGCTTATGAGATTCATCGAGAGATTATTCTGTTGGAGAAGTTTAAATACTCATTTCCAGAAGTGATAAGAACTCATGTTGAGGAACTGAAAGTTCAGAAGAGCTGCTGAGGTGGCAGATGAATACATATTCGCGCATGAATCGAAATCGAGCTTCCGACAGCAATTTCATTCCATGAGGGATGTGAATCAAGGGGGAAAAAAAGCAGGCGATTCTTCAATGAAAAAAAAACAGTGTGGATCACACAGTGACCGTTTTACCATTGGTGAAAAAATAAACCCATGCGGGTGCAAAGGAGGCAGGAGGTACCAGGTGTTTACACTGTAATGGAGAGACATACAGTGCCAGTGGTTTTAAAAAGGCACCGGCAAAAGGTGTTTTCACTGTCATATGGTGGGACACACATAGCCACAGTGCTGTTAGCTGAAGAAAGGCACTGGTGAAAAAGGATGTGGTAAATGAGGCTAAACCAGTGTGATTATTGGAGACAGCGAAGGAATTCCCAAAAGATTCCCAACAAGCTGCAAGAGAGTGCATAGCCGAGTCACAGACTGGATAGGAAGACGGGACCTGACCTCTCTAAAGGATACACCTCTGTGGATAAGGTTTACTCAGGAAGAAAAGGGGGAGGGGGGTAAAGAAGTAAAAACATTGAGGGATATGGGAGCTTATCAGTCTCTAACAGTGAGAGATGAAAGCATTTGCACTCCTTCTGAAATGTTACCTGTGACAGTGGTAATCTGTGGAATAGATGGAGAGAGATGTATCATTCCTTTGTGTTAGATCAGGTTGGAAAGTCCAATCAAGACTGGGGAAGTGACAGTGGGAGCCATTGAAAGAGCATCAGTTCCAGGAATACAGTTGGTTATTGGAAACGGCCGAGCAGGATCAAAGGCAGGAGGCATACCCTTGTAGTGGAGAAGCCAAAGGTATACCGGGGCCAGCGGAGGTATAAGAAAAATAGCCTGGAATTTTTCTGGAATGTATGGTAACAAGATCCCACAGTCATAAGTTACAGCAAGAAGGGAAAAAAAAAGTAAAAACAAAAGAGGTAGTCAAAGTTCCAGGTAGCTGCCCTGTTTGATGAAATGGTAAAGGAAAAATCTGAACAGGGAACGGGTCAGGCAGAGGTGCTTCGTTCTGATGATTCCTGGAGTTACATCAAAAAGATGAATCAAGAAAATATTTATATCATGAGACTAACTCGGAAAAGGAATCAAAACATATTCCAAATGGTTATTATCTTAAAGTTAGAATCTGAAGGCAAAAATGGAGTCCACAACAGGTTCGTGCAGAAGAGAAATTGGCGGAAATGCACCAAATGTTACTGCTGGGAGCATACAGACAGGAGGTAATGTGGCTAGCACATGAAATACTGACAGGAAGTCATTTGGGAGTGAGGGAGAGTGAGGTTAAAATATCAAAACAATTCTAATGTCCTGAATTAAATAAAGATGTGGTTGAATTTTGTCATTCGTGTCATACATGTCAATGGTAGGAAAGCCACAGGCAGGAATAAAATCAGCGCCTTTGGAATGGACACTGAGGAAAAGGTATTAGTCACTGACACTCAGAACGAGGCACATCAAAATACAAATTATCTGCTTCTGATGTGCCACAACTTAATCTAAATGCAAAGGAACTTCTTAGGAAATGGGATAGGACAGTGAGCCATCTGCCTGAAGAACAGGTCACTGAATCGAAAGATTCGTTGCAGCAATATGAGAACATAAACAGGAATAGAATGGGGAAAAACAAGTCTATCCTGCATGAAGATGCTGTGGGTAATGCTGTGCGGAAAAAAGAACTCCTACAGGCTTACTCTTCTCGAAGCCACACAGATGCAGAAAGAATTGAAAGCGATGCTGCAAAAATTCTTCCGCCTCCGCCGCATCTGCTCCCACGATGAGGCATTCCACTCCCGCACATTCGAGATGTCCAAGTTCTTCAAGGACCGCAACTTTGGCCCCACAGTGGTCGAGAACGCCCTTGGTCGCGTCTCCCGCATTTCCCGCTACACATCCCTCACACCCCGCCCCCGTCACAACCGCCCAAAGAGGATCCCGCTTGTTCTCACACAACACCCCACCAACCTCCGCATACAACGCACCATCCTCCGACACTTCCGCCACCTACAATCCGACCCCACCACACAAGGCATTCTTCCATCCCCACCCTTGTCTGCTTTCCGGAGATCCCACTCTCTCCGTGACTCCCTTGTTCACTCCACACTGCCCTCCAACCCCACCACACCTGGCGCCTTCCCCTGCAACAGCAGGAAATGCTACACTTGCCCCCACACCTCCTCCCTCACCCCTATCCCAGGCCCCAAGATGGCTTTCCATATTAAGCAGAGGTTCACCTGCACATCTGCCAATGTGCTATACTGTATGCGTTGTACCCGGTGTGGCTCCCTCTACATTGGGGAAACCAAGCGGAGGCTTGTGGATCACTTTGCAGAACACCTCCGCTTGGTTCGCATTAAACAATTGCACCTCCCAGTCGCGAACGATTTCTAATCTCCCTCCCATTCCTTAGATAACATGTCCATGGGCCTCCTGCAGTGCCACAAAGATGCCACCTGAAGGTGGCAGGAACAGCAACTCATATTCCGCTTGGGAACCCTGCAGCCGAATGGTATCAATATGGACTTCACCAGCTTCAAAATCTCCCCTTCCCCCACCGCATCCCAAAACCAGCCCACTTCGTCCCTCCCCCCCTGCACCACACAACCAGCCCAGCTCTTCCCCTCCCCCCACTGCATCCCAAAACCAGCCCAGCCTGTCTCTGCCTCCCTAACCTGTTCTTCCTCTCACCTGTCCCCTCCTCCCACCCCAAGCCGCACCTCCATTTCCTACCTACTAACCTCATCTCACCTCCTTGACCTGTCCATCTTCCCTGGACTGACCTATCCCTTCCCTACCTCCCCACCCATACTCTCTCCACCTATCTTCTTTACTCTCCATCTTCAGTCCGCCTCCCCCTCTCTCCCTATTTATTCCAGTTCCCTCCCCACATCTCCCTCTCTGATGAAGGGTCTAGGCCCGAAACGTCAGCTTTTGTGCTCCTGAGATGCTGCTTGGCCTGCTGTGTTCATCCAGCTTCACACTTTATTAACTTTATTTCACCCATCTAGCTTAGATTGCCCTAATTTATACTTCAAAACCAGTGTCTGGTTACAGCAAAGAAAGAAAAAAAATCGACCCCTCCCCTGTCCGTATTACTCCCCAGTTGTTTCCCCGTTACTCTGCAGTTTATTCTGTCTGACTGGAGCATTGCTCACGTCAGCTGTTTTCCATCCTTCCGAATGATCTTTCTCAAGTACCTGAAAGGACAAAGAGGAATGTACTGTTTCAAATGCATTTCCGGCTGGGTGAGGAAATGGCATGTTGGTGTTAATACTATTTCATGAGAAATAATTTCAAATGATTTTAAAGAGCTCCTTCGGATGTTGGTTGCAGAATGTGATGAAAATTCTCTCACTCCCCAGTAAGAATGCAACTCAAGAGCACTGGGCGAACCACTAAACTGCAAAGTCATGCATTAGAAACTGCAATGCAATAGGTTACAGAACAGCCTGTGCATCATACACGAAGACATTGTGACAAATCCGATACAGAGCCGAGGCTATCATGTGCAAAAGAATGGGAGATTGTAATGCCAAATCAAACAGTGTCCAGGATGAACAGAGCTCTACTCTGGTAGCCTAGTGATGAGGATTCAGTGCCTTCGCTGGCATGGCCTTTTAATGTTTAACATTTACAGCAATAAATACAAAATACTGATGCATCTTTAGAAGCAGAATTATGCCATGGACCAGTCAGAATCACTTCACTGCATATTACAGGTCCATATCAGCAAAGCCAGATGCAATTGTCTGACGTGCAAATCGATTAAAACAATCCATTGTGGGGACGTCAGGAAAGTTGAAGGGCCATGATAGTTTGTGAGAGCTAACCGTAGGCCTAATGCAGCCAGGCCCAATGTAGGTTCTGAGGGCAGGAAAGCTGATGCTTCAGGTCCAAGAATGGAAACGTCAGCTTTCCTGCTCCTCTGATGCTGTTTGGCCTGTTGTATTCATCCAGCTCTACACCTTGTTATCTCAGATTCCCAGCATTCACAGTTCCTACTATCTTGGGATTCTGAAGGCTGGTTTTCACTCTTTACCCTGATATATCATCACTCTGGATCAATCACCCACAATGACTCGCTTTTGTGTGCTGTCCTTTGCACGTCTCACCTTGGTTCAGAGCCCAGAGGGCATCCATGCATGTTAACTTGGCAAATTTCACTCAGGGCAGCCTAACAGTCTTGTATTAAAACCATAAACTTTAGAAGTAGAAAGGAACCATCCAAACAATTCAGCCTGCTCCACCATTTACTGATATTGTTTTTGATATGATAATCCTGAACTGCACTTTCTTGCCTTTCCCCATAACCCTTGATAATTTCACTGAATAAAAATCTGTCGATCTCACCGTTGAATACACTTAATGACCAAGATGTGACAAACCTCTGCTGTAAGGAATTCCATGGAGTCACCGCCATCTGAGAGAATAAATGTTTCCTCACCTGTCTTAAATGTGCAAGACCCCATTCTGATATTAGGCACTCTGGTGCAAGATTGCCCAGAAGGAAAGCCATTTTTTGTGTCCGACATATTAAATCTCAAAGGAACCTGTAAGCTTTAATAAGGAGCACGTGTTGTTAGTGTAGCACTGTGTCTGAGCACGTGGAATCATTGGGTTTCATGACTTCCTCCTCTTTGGTTTCATCCCTGATGTAAAACTTTCACTGATACTGACAGAGCCATCCCCCTTTTGTCTTTTAATGTCAGGAATTTGTGTTCATTTTAAGAGTTTTGGCAGGAGCAATAAAATCTTCATTCCTATTTCAGAACCAAACCGAGAACACAGCAGTTGCAATGGTGAATCCCAAAAAGGAAGGTGCGCACAATAGTTGCAACTTTTTGTCTTGACACTGCTTTTGGCCTTTCGTTTCATTTGCTAAATGTTTGAGAATTGGGAAGTCAGCCAGTGATAGGATCTCAATTGTTTCTCTGCTGTATTGTGGTAGGGTGTGGAAGCCTCAGAGTGTGGAATGCAGTGTGTAGTGGGATCTTGCTGTGCTGCTGGGTGACTGTGTTGGGTTCCAGAAACATTCAGCCCTTCGATCCTGCTCCACCATTCATCGTGATCCATCCAACTCAAGAACTTTATCCTGCTTTCTCCCCATCACCTTTTACCCCATTCACCCCACGTGCTGTATCTGGTCGCCTCTTGTTCATATTCAATGTTCTGCCACCAACTCCTTCCTGTGGTAATGAATCCCACATCCTCAACACTATTTGGGTGAAGAAATGTCTCCTCATCTCCGTCCTAAATGGCCTACCCCGAACCCTCAGGCTGTGACCCCTGGCTCTGGACATACTCACCATCGGAATCATCTTCCCTGCATCTACCCTATCCAGTCTTATCAGACTTTTATAAGTGTCTATGCGATCCCTCCTCGTTTATCTGAACTCTATGGAAAACAATCCTAATCTGGTCAACCTCTCCCCATATGCCAGTCCTGCTATCCCTGGAACCAGCCTGGTAAACCCGCGCTGCACTCCCTCGAGAGCAAGAGCATCCTTCCTCAAAAAAGGAGACCAAAACCGCACACAATATTCTGGGTGTGGCCTCATCAAGGCCCTGTCTGGCCCCTGTACTCGAAACCTCTCACAATGAAGGACAACACACCGTTTGTCTTCTTTACCACCTGCTGCACCTGCATGCTTACCTTCAGCATCACAGGTCCCACTGCACACTCCCCCCTCCCAATTTACAGTCATTCAGGTAGTAATCTGCCTTTTGTTTTTGCTTTCAAACTGAATACCTCACTTTTATCCAAATTATACTGCATCTGCCGTTGATTTGCTCACCCACCCAACCTGTCCAGATATTATGCATCCATCTCAGTATCCTCATCACAGCTCACATTCTCATCCAAATGGGTTCGTCTGCAAACTTTGAGGTGTTCCACTTTGTTCCAGAGTGAGGTGGGATCTTGCTGTGTGGGGGGACAGGTTGTCAGATTGTGAAATGTAGCTAGGGTTGGGATCTTGCTGTGCTTTTGATGCTTTTAGTGAAATTTTATTCAAATTTTATTTCAGACTCCGTCTTTTTCACACCCGCCATCCCTGAGGACATTTAATCCAGGAGCTGAAACTCGGGACGATACAGAGACAGAGAATGAACCAAATTGTTCTGCCATGAGGAATCCTCAGACGGGAGCTGGAACTGGGCTGGGGGCTGGGGTAGCAGAAAGGCAAAGGGGTTTGCTGAACAGTCCGATCCTATCGTCTCCCTCTCTCCCTAAATTCCCAACTGCCTGCCGCTCCCACATTCTTCACATCAACCCCCCCATTCACTCTCCCCACACACTGTTCAATCTCCCCCTCCCTCCCCCGTTCACTCTCCCCACGCCCCGTTCATTCTCCCCCTCCCCCCGCACATTCTCCCCCTCCCTTCACCACCGCTCAGTCTCCCCATCCTGCTCATTCTCCCCTTCCCTTCCCTCACTCACTCCCCCACTACTTCCCATTCCGCTCACTCTCCTCTTCCCTTCCCCCCCGCTGACTCTCCCATTGCTTCCCACTCCGCTCACTCTCCCCCTGCTTCCCACCCCGCTCACTCTCCCCCTCCCTTCCCCACGCTCACTGTACCCCTCCCTTCCCGCCCCTCGCTCACTCTGCGCCCACTTCCTCCCCCGCTGACTCTCCCACTACTTCCCACTCCGCTCACTCTCCCCCTTATCTTTCTTTGTCAGTCCTACACTAACTTTCTCTCTCTTTATCCCTCTGTCTCTCTCCCTGGGGGTGTCACTCTGCCTGTCTGTGTCCTTCTATCCCTGTCCCTTTCTCCGGGATCAGGTTTGGACTCAATGTCGGAATTGCGGGTGCTGAATAGTTATTGTAGTGGGTTCCTTACTCTCTCCCACTCTCCCGGTGGCTTTTCTCTCCCCAGTCAATGCCCCTTTTTATCCTCTCAAATTCTCTTTCTGTCTGCCTGCCTTTCTCTCTCCCTCCCTCTCCAGCTGTCAGTCTCCCTCTCTCCCTGCCTCCCTCTTTCTGTTCCTCTCCCTCTTTCAGTCCCTGTCCCTCTGTCCTATCCCTGTCTCCCTCTCTTTCTGTTTGGTCCTGTCTCTGTCTGTCCCTCTGCCTCTGTCAGGCCCAAACCTGTGTGGGGGGTGGTGGGTAGGGGAGAGCAACATTTGTGAGGGCACAAAGTGGGGGCGGGGGCAGCTCCAAAATAGGGATGGAGGGCACACTTAAGGGGCAATATCTGCAGTGAATAAAAACCGGAAGAACGGCGGATGCTGTAAATCAGGAACAAAAACAAAGTTACTGGAAAAGCCCACAGGTCTGGCAGCATCTGTGAAGAAGAAAACGGAGTTAACGTATCGGGCGCGGTGTTCCTTCCTCAGAACTGGGTCCCGGGACCCGAAGCGTTTTCCTTCACAGATGCTGCCAGGCCTGTTGAGCTATTCCAGTAACTTTGTTTTTGTTCGGTATTTGGAGGGAACGGAAATGTGAGAAATGCAATATTCGGAGCGCAATTGTTGGCAGGTGGGGGGCTAAATATTTGTGCGGGGGCAGTGCAGTATCTAAGGGGGCAATATAGTTTTGGTGGGCACAAAATGTGTAGATGGGGTACAATACTGCGAAGGGGTGGCAAGATTTGAAGATGCTCCTCCGGAGGGTAGCGAGAGGGGCAAAATTAGGAGGCAATGAAACGTGTTGAGGGAAACATCGGGGGAATGGAGGAGGGGAGAATGTGAAATGAAAAGAGTATCGGGGCTCAAAACTGGAATACACAAAAATCTAAACGTCACGTTTTGGGGTGAGGGGTGGGGAAAGAGAGAGGCAGAGAAAAATGCAGAAAAAATGCAGAGAGAAAAGACAAATAAAAGTGGAGGGAAAAGACATCGGAATGGAAGGGACAAAGCGTGAGGGAGGGGCCCAAAAGAGAAGTTGCCAGTGAGCGAGGGGGAGAATGAAATAAAGAGTTGACTCTGTGAGAGACAGAGACACAGGCAAGAGAAAGAGACAGAGAGAGAAAGAAAGAGAGGAAGAGCGAAAGGGAGACAAGCGGAGAGACTTTGAGAGAAAGAGACAGGAATTCAAAGAGAAAGAAAAAGAGAGTGAGATACACGGACACGCAGACACACACACACACTCGCCTCAGACCTGAAAGACACACAGAGACAAAGCTGGAGGTTCAAACCAGCTACCAAACACTTTTATTCAGACAAGGGAACAGAATCTTCTACAACCAGGGAACACAGATTTATCCCACAGCGAAACATAGTATTTTCACGCAAACCTACAGGAAGTGTGAATGGTGCTGAACTTGATCAGTAAAGCCCGTGAGTTTACTTTAAATGAGCTTCTGGGAATGAACGTTAATCCACTTCAGCGATGTACATCAAATGGTGACATTGATCTGTTGTACGAGTGGACATTTGTTCATTGTACAAATGATCCCTAGTTTATTTCTCTCGGTCTGTGTATATTTGTGACTGTGTATAAATGTGTCTGTGTCTCTGTAACTGTGTGTGTAAGTGTGAGTTAGTGTTTATGAGTGTGTGCATTAGAATCTGTCTCGATGTTTGTGTGCGTCTCTGTGCCTGTATCTCAAAAGTGCAGTGGGCTCTCTCGTGTCTTGGGTGTGAATCCATTGAAATATGTTTTACCCCCACTCCTCCTTCATTCTGTCTCTCCCTCTTTTGTTTAAAGTGATACACCTGTCCTGTTAATGTGTGTCTCCATATGTGTGTCTCTGTGTGTTTGTATCTGTATTTCTATCTCTGGCTGCAGGGGTACTCCCTGGAGGGATGTTTGAATGAGCGAATCATGAATGAATTAAAAAGTTAGGAATTAAAAACTCATTTTCTCGCTCCCTCTTGTGTTTAAAGTGATACTTTATCGTCGGCCTCCCGACGACTCTACACAAACCGCTGATTTTTTGTTCCTTTCAAGGCATCGCAGTCGTTTAACCTCTCCGGACGCACAGTTGCTTCGCTCTTTAAACAATGTCTTTGGAGACACAGAGAAGTTTTGTCCAATTCATGTTGTCCCTGAGATATGAGCAGAACGAGACTTGAACAAGCCCACTGCTGATCTCACTCCCTTCACATTTGATTTCTTTTCCCGCTTAGGATCTGAGAGCAGATTCCAAAACATGACAAATTGCAGAAAGTGTAATAAGATTCACCATGCCTCCTCACAAAGCGGTTTACTCGGAGGTACATGAATACATTCGCAAAGGGAATACTCTATTAAATGTATATGATGTCAGGAAAATGCCCAAAGGCAAACCATTTTCACATTTGCAGGGGGAACACAACATTTCTGAACATGAACAAATTTACTCTGACGAGCATCAGTACATTTGTAATCCTCTCTGTGCCAGCACATTTTGTGTGTGTGTGTTGCTGTTGCTGTGACCGGGCACCTATCTCTTTCTCTCTGACTGATGCTTTTCACCCTTCACCATCCCCTGTGCAGTGGCAGGGGAGGCCAGCAGATAGTGGTGTGTTACCACTTGAACACAAGGGACAAGTCAGTGGTGAGACAGGGGAGCCTTTCTCTTTCCTTCTGTCTTACCCTGCGCTCGTACATTCTCTCTCTCCCCCCTCTCTCTCCCTCCCTCCTTCTCTATGTCCCTTTCTCTCTTTCTTTCTCACCCTCTCCGTTTATCTCCAACCATCTCCCCCATCGCACAGTCTCTCACCATCTCTCGCATTTCTTCCTTCCCCGCCTCTCTCTACATTTCTCTCTTGCTGTCTCTCTCTCTCTCTGGCCCGCCATTCGGAAAGCTCATGTTTCATGTGATTCTGTTTGAACGCCACCTCCCTGCCAGAAAGAGGGTGATAAATCTAAAACGACAAGCAAATTGAGACTATGAACAAAGACAGCGAATATTAGAAGATATGGAGTGTCAGTGAACAGCTTGTTGTTGAGAATGTGATGCTTGAGAGTCCTGTCCACTTCCCTTCCATCACTTCACTGAACATTGGGAGGTAACTGATTGGATGCCAACTAACTCGACTGGGATTTATTCTGCCTTTTGCGCTCAGGACATTGCTGGGCAATTGCCCATATTTCTGGGTAGATGCCAGTGCTGTGAAAGTACTGGCACAGATTGGCTTGGGTCCATGCCAGTTCTGGAACATGACCCTTTAGTGTTATTGCTGAAAGTCTGTCAGCGCCTACAGCTTTTGTAATGTCCAGTTCCTTCAGCCATTTCCTGATATTACATGGAGTGAGTCAAATTAGTTCAAGATTGACATCAGGGACATTGATGTTCTCAGGAGGGGCAACAATAAGAAGATACAAAAGGCATACCTGTGTGATATGGCTGTACTGTATGCAAAACAAAACTTCTCACTGCATCTCGGTACATGTGACAGTAATAACTCAAACCAAATCGAATCGATGTGTCATCAACTCGACACTTCTTATTGAAGATGGAAGCAAACAGTTCTGCTGTGTCAGTGGAACGATGTCCTGTGTTCCCTCAGCATTGACTCTGGGAATATTTATGGAGATGCCTCTTTCTGTTATGGGTCGAATTGCCCACCTCCATTCACAGCTCCCCTCGGCAGGTCTGCACAGCTCAGACCTGATCTGCTGTTTGGGTGGTCCCTTAGCTGTGTCAATCAAAAGCTGCTTTCGCTGTTTGTCCTTCAGTTACTCCTATGTTTTATATCACCAGATTGACACACTCAGTCTTTGCCCATGGCAATGGCATGTGTACCCACACCTAGATGTTTCCCACAGCAGTGTCCATTGTTCCAAACCTACACAGGGATGACCTTCAGCCCAACCACAACACTGTTCCCCTGAAAAATGCCAGGGATCCTACACCCACTTTGTTCCCCTCCCACTGACCTGCTGAACACCGACTACACTAATCCTTTAACAACAGGCGTGGCCTTCACCCATACGATGGTCCCGAACACCATCCTATTCCCCAATCTACACTGTTCCCCCAGCAATGGGAGGTGAGAGAGGATTAGATGAAGTGAGCCATGGGGGCTGTCAAAAACCAGAGAGAGAGGGAGGCTGGAAAGTAGAGAGTGTGAAGGAGAATGTGCGAGAGAGGGTCTGCAAATAAAAGAGGGGAGTAAAAAGAATGAGGAGAGAGAGGGACATGATGAGATTCGGAGGGAGATATGGAGGGAGATGGAACGGAGGGAGAGATGAATTCTGTCGAGGCCAGGTCAGAATGGGTGACCCACCATTGAAAGCAAGGACAGACTGACTTAAACCCATGTCCTGTGCTTGTTCCCAGTCCCCTCCCCTTCCCTGAGGACAGGACCTGGGGCCGAGTCTGTCTCTCCTCAGCTCACCTTCTTCAACACAAAGACATTTTTGCTCTGCAGCCTGGCTCCTTTTTATTTAATTACACAGCGAAGTAATAGTTACAGTTAGTGGAATGGTGCCTTTTCTCTCTGGCCTGTGAGTTGAGAGAAACATTGGCATGTTTCCCTGTAACCCCCTGTGGGATAAGGTTGAATAAACCAGCACTACCCTCAGTCTGTTACCATAGCGACAGGCTGCTTCATTGCTGAAACATTGAACTGAAATGAGAAAATCCTGGATGGATTGAATAATGAGTGAATTTGTTTGATGGATGAATTTGGGTAAAGGGATATTTCAGCACATTCTTCAGCTGCTGCCTGAACTTAGTCTGGGTCACGGCATAAATGGCAGAGTTTGTGCAGCAACTGAGGAGCTGCAGCATGAAGCCCAATTCCTGCACAAAGCCATGTAAATACACAGAGTCATACCACAGAAACCACATCCGGTACCACATAGAAAACACCATTAAGATTGACCATAACAGGATGAAATTGGCCGAGATCACAAACAGTAAAATGATGGATTTTTTTCGATTTTGCATCTCTGTGTCACCCTGACCGTCCCCATTGGTGTGAGCCCGGAGTCTCCTGCGGGCTCTGCTGATCACTAAAATGTGTCTGACGGTGAAAACATTGAGCAGCAGAATCAGGGGAAATGGGAGAGTCGGTGTTAGAATGTGGTGGAGGAACTCGATTGGGACCCAAGAACGAGAGACATAAACACCGTTTGTAACATCACAAAACCAGGGGGCGTTCCACAGCAAATAGCGAGCTGTGAGCATAAAATACCAGAAAATGTTCTTTACACAGCTCAGCACAGTCACTGTTCCCAGAACCACAGCCGCTGTTTTCTCACTGCAATATTTACTTTTCAGCTTCTGGCAACAAATGGCCACAAATCGATCAAAGGTGAAAGTGACAGTGAACCAGACGGAAGAGTCAGTGGCTGCATAAAGCAGGACGGCGTGGATATTACATACAGGGATGGACTTCAGGAAATAAAACTGTTCCGGATAAACAATGGGATGTGTCTCAATATCAGGTCGAGGATAATGACCAGTAGATCCGCCACTGCCATGGCCCCCAGGTAACGTCTGACACATGGAGACAATCCACAATCTTTATGAAGCAGGACGAAGATCGTGACTATGTTAACTGTGAGGAAGGAAAACAAATAAAATATACATCAGTTGGAGGCAAAGTTACCCGTTTGATTGTGGGCCCAGTGACATTTTCAAATTTATCACTGATTTATTGAAAATAAATGAGGCTGAAGTAAAAAATAGTAATGGATCTTTTTTTGGAAATGTAACAGAAAACACAACAATTTCTCCCTCCCTAAAGATACGAACGCACATCCAGAAGAACAGATGGTTTCTTGAACATTCCTACACACTCGAACACTCGTGAGCAGGCACAGGTCACTTCTTTACAGTTCCTGATACAGAGGATGAAGACGTTGCCGTCCTGAAGGATTCTCTCCCAGATTCTTGAAGACAAACGGAGGTTGTAAATTTCTGTCATTTCGTCTAAATTGCGGTCAATTTTCCATTGAAGAAACATGAACACTGGGAATACGTATTCACCTCTTTAACTGCCTGAGACGATTTTGAAACAGTGTCTCTTTCTGTCTGGAATGGGATCTTTTCCCTCGGGATCTTATCTTTTATTCAATTAACTGACATCCAACCATTCACCAATAATGTCAGTTACAGAATGTTCCGAGGAATGTCAGTTACAGAATGTTCCGAGGAATGTCAGTTCCAGAATGTTCCGGGGAATGTCGGTTGCAGAATGTGATGGAGTCAACACTAAGGTCCTTCTGTCCATCAGTTTTTGTGAGACCCACTCAGCCTCGTGGTGGAAATCTCTCCCCAAACTCAACACAACTGGCAAACACAAATTAAAGGCATTGCCACATCAGCTGAAGTGGTCAGTTATCTCACATTCTCAATCCACCTCACAGAACCAGCCCAGACACCACAAACCCAGCTGAAATATCTGTTCAGCATGGAGCACTGTGCAGACCGGGCTAGTGTCCTGCTCAATACAACCCAACAATCTGTCCAGAGTGGGACACTGTGCAGGCCTCACCAGCCAAATAGGTATCAGTCCAGCACGGGGAGCTGTGCAGACCACACCAGTTCATTGTTCTATAAACCCGGACCAGGTATCTCTCCAGCACGGGGGGGCTGTGAAGTGAACACCACTGAACTGATCTGTAAACCCGGAGCAGTTACCCTCCCAGCGTGTAGATCTGTACAGACCACCCCAGTGCAGTGCCCAGTAATGCTGTGTTAAATCACTGCCCAGCCTGGGGAAACTTGCAGCCCATGCTGGAAGTGACAGGATGTGGAGTTCCCATCTATTTACAGCTCCATATCTCCAATGTGCCATGACAAGGGGTGCCATGAGTGTGGAAATCACTGCCAGAGGGAGATGGTGGGGCATCCTTTTAAATACAAACAAATGGGATGGTTGGACAAAGAGACAGGGAGGGAGGATTGGAGAGACTGTGTCATGGAAGGATGTGTTCACAAGTTATAGAATGCCGACATGTAGACATTTTGATGGCATCTTGCAACACAGGTCAGTTTTTCAGGAATGATGTGTGAATAGGATATTACTGTGAGTTCAGATGATGGAGAGTTTTGAATGAGCATTTGTTCTGCATTTGTGACTGAGAGTAAGGTGAGCACACTCTTTGGCTCATTGGGCTGAAGTTAACAATAATTTGTCTCAGTGACATTTTAATTGAGTGTGACAGAGGGAGAGTCTGCAGGAGGCCGAGCTAGTTTTCGGATGCTATGTTATCAAACTCCCCTCATTATCTACCTACCCCAGACCATGCCATTCCTCCCATTCAATGCCAGCCCGATTCTCCCACCCATTATGACTGGTAATAGTTCCCATCGCCTGGATGGCCCGGGTATTCCATCATCCCTGGTGCAGATACCATCTTTAAAAGGCCAACGGGCACACATTTGCACTTTCCCAGTTCGGTGCCAGCCTGCACAGTTTACCCCGAGCCTGGCAGATAAGGGGCAATTGCACCAAGGTTTATCGAAACGGACACAGAGTTTCTGGTGTATGGGCTAGTACAAAGGAGGACCATTCTTTTTGCAGAGGAAACCACACCACCAGGCCCACCGAGCATGGCCTGAGCTCAGCGCCCAGCTCAGTGCAGTACCTGCAGTCTGAAGAAATGTCCAGCATCACAGGACAAGCAACAATAACCTTCCCCGCTGTGTCAGGGTAAGTGTCACCATATTCTCCCTGCTCCATCTCTCTCTCTCTCTCTCTCTCTCTCTCTCTCACTCTCTCTCTGTGGACTGATTCAATCCGGATCCCTCACCACTTCCCCCTCACCTACACCATCACTAACACCAGGGCCACGCACATTCACCTTCATTCCATCCCTCCCTTTCCCTTATTCCAGGAGAAACAGCCTGGAATAGGACAGAAAGGGCCAAGCAGGGAGGTGGTGTTCCCCACATCAGTTCCCTCACCCACCTTCCCCCACCGCATGGGGAGGGCCCTGGAATGAGCCAGAGAGAACCAGGACGGCCCGTGAGGAGATTCCAAAATATACACGTCCCACCGACCGAGTAAGCAGCAATGTTCAGTGAAGGGTAATTCTCACTTTAACCCCACTGTCAGTTCCATTTCCACCTGGCACAGGTTAGAAACCGTGCCCCTGATGCCATCTCCCTTTTATATCGAGCCGGTACAAATGGAATCCCCACGGTCTCGGTGGGCAGGAGGGTGGGCTCACAAAACAGCGTCTCCACCAGCTCCCAGGAAGGGAGCACGGAGTCTCCCTCCTACACCTCCTCCTTCAGACAGCTCAGATACTGAAACTAACCTGTAATATTTACTAGTCTCCCAACTTGTCCTTACATCTTCAATAATCAAGCATTGAAAATCTCACAGAGTCACAGTCCCCATGGAACAACTGAAATAATGTCACACTCACTGGAGAGAGCAAATACTGATGTAATCGCATGGAGTGACTCAATAATGAAATGCTGTCCACGGAATAACAGGAATCCTGCCACGCACCAGATGGAATGAATGAAATATTGACAAACCACAGAGCCAGAGAAATTGTGATAGGCTCCCCTTATTTGTGTAAGTATCGGTGTATTTGTGTGTGTATCTGTGTGTCTCTGTGTGGGGCAGGTCTGACAGTCTCTGTGCTGTTTGGTGTGATGCAATGCCACCCTCTGCTGGTCACCATACGCCACTGCACAGGCAGTCGCAGATGATGGGGACCATCAGGGATTGAAAGAGGGAGGGCCTGGGAGGGCAGAAGCTCACAACACCATCCGAACTGATTTCTTCTTCATGTACTTGCCTAAATGTCTTTTAAACGTTGTAACTGTCTGCACATTCACCATTTTGTCTGGAAGTTTGTTCCATACACGAACAACTCTCTGTAAAATAATTGTTTCTCATGTCTTTTAAGATATTTGTTCCTCAAAAATTTAAACATCCCCATTGTCTTGAAATCCTCCACCCCCAAAAAAAGATTACTGACTTTCAAATTATCTGTGCCCCTCAAGCTTTGTAAACCTTAATCAGGTCACTCCTCAATCTCCGATGCACAACTGAGAAAAGTCCCAGCCTGTCCAGCCTCTCCTTATAGCTCAAACTATCAATTCCCAGCGACATCCCGGTAAATCTCTGCTAAACCCTCTCCAGATTAATATTATCCTTCCTATAACAGCGCGACCAGAACTGGACACAGTACTTCAGAACATGCCTCCCTTACATCCTGTACAACATGAAAATGACACCCCAACTCCTAAAGTCAAAGGTCTGAGCAAAGCAGGTCACGAACTAAATACATTCTTAACCAGCCTGTCTATGTGTGACTAACACTTCAAAGAATTATACCTGATGGCCTCGTCTCTGTTCTGCAACATGACCAAAGGCCCTAATTTAAATTGTGTAAGTCCTGCCCTTGTTTGTTTTACCAAAGGCAATGTCCCATATTTATGCAGATTAAACACAATCTGCCACACCACAGCCCAGGGAGGGATATTCCCACACCACCCCCACCCCCCACACAACCCTGACATGTTTTGAAAGGCCCTCCCATCTCCAGAAGGCCTACAAACTCCGGTCTTTATTTTTACAAAGTCTCTGAGCTTGTGCGGGCAGGAGGAGCCAGATGGGGGATGGACTGCAGACCAAATTAGGACACTCATTTTCTTCGGGAAAGAGGGGTTGCCATGGTTACTCAGATGGGCCCAAGCTATGCCTGCCTCTTCATGGGGTACGTGGAACTTTTTCTAGTCCTATTCTAGCCTCCATCCACTAATCTTTCTCCAATGCGCATCATTGATATCATCGGTACTGCTTCTCTCTCTCATTTGGAATTAGAAAACTTCAAATATTTTGCTTCCAATTTACACCCTGCCCTCACTTTCATCTGGTCTACCTCTGTCCCTTCCCTTCCCTTCTTAAACATTTCTGTTTCCATTCCTGGGGATAGACTGGCCACTAATGTCCATGACAAACCCACAGCTACCTGGACTATACATCCTCAATCCCACTTCCTCTAAAGACTCCATCCCATTCTCTCAGGGCCCCCGTCTCTGTCGCATATGTTCAGATGAGGCCAATGTCAACAAGGGAGCCTCCGACATGTCCACCTCCTTCCTCAATCAAGGATCCCCCAGCTCCGTTGTCGACAGGGCCCTCAACTAGGTCTGACCCATCTCCCACACTTCTGCCCTCACTCCTTCTCTTCCCTCTCACAACAGCGATAGGGTTCCCCTTCTCCTCAACGACCATCCCACCATCATCCACATCCAGTAGATCATCAGAAACCATTTCCGCCACTTTCTGCGAGCTGCCAGCATCAAACTCATATTCCTCTCCCTTTCCTTGTCTGCCTTCTGCAGGGCCGTTCCCTCTGGGACACCCTGGTCCAAACCCCCAACAATTCCCCACAGCCCTACGGCACCTTCCCCTGGAACCAGTGGAGATGCAACCCCTGCCCATTTACTCCCTCCCTCCCCAGTATCCAAGGGCACAAACATACCTTCCAGACGAAGCAACACTTCACCCACACTTCCCAGAATCTAGTCCGCTGCATTTGCTGCTCACAATGTGGTCTCCTCTACATTGGGGAAACGAAACGTAGACGTGGCGACCGCTTTGTAGAACATCTACATTTTGCTCCCAAGAAAAGACCCTGATCTTCCTGTTGCCTGCCACTTTAATGCACCACCCTGCTCCCTGGCCAACATCTCTGTCTCTGGCTTTCTGCAGTGTTACAGTGAAGCCCAACACAAGCTGGAGGAACAACACCTCATTTTCTGCTTGAGACCCGACAGCCCCCCGGACTCAATATTGAGTTCAATAATTTTAGGGCCTAAACTCTCCCATGTCCCACACCCCACTGCACACACCAGGCCTTGTTACCACATACCCTGCCATTACACACTACCTGTTGTTAATCACTAACAGTCCCTGTTAGCAACTACTCACCCTCCCAGGCTGATCATTAGCAACTCCTTTGTCTGTCCAACTTCTTTCTCGCTCTTTGGGCCCTATCGTATTGTTTACTCCCTACCCCACCCACCTCCCTATTTTCGGCAGACAAACTGACATTTTCCCAGTGACCATAACTTCTGAGGAAGGGTCACTGGACCCCAAACATTAACTCTGTTTTTTTTTTCCTTCACAGATACTGCCAGACCTGCTGAGCTTTTCCAGCAACTTTGCTTTTATTCATCGAATATAGTTTGTTGCCTTGTAACATTTAATGGTTTTAGGGGAGGGCAGTCACACATTCGAGGCAGGAAATAGTGATCTGCAATATGATCTTTTGGGGTTGGAAATTATGTTCTTTGGTCATGTCTGGTGTTCAGTAATGTCTAATTGAGATTCTTCATCGTGCAGAATATGTCTGCAGAATTTCTTACGCTAATATTGCAGTTTACAGACACAGTTGGAACTGCCAATGCTGGAGAATCGGAGATAATAAGGTTTAGAGCTGGATGGACACAGCAGGCCAAGCAGCATCAGAGGAGCAAGAAAGCTGACGTTTCAGGTCTGGGCCCTTCTTCAGAAATGGGAGAGGTGAAGGGGATTCCAGAATAAATAGAGAGAGAGGGGAAGTCAGATAGAAGGTAGATAAAGGATCAGATAGGTGGAGAGGAGAAGGACAGTTCAAGGAAACAGGGATGATGCTGGGAGGTATGAGATGGGGGTAGGATTTGAGGTGGGAGGAGTGGATAGGTGGGAGAAAGGGCAGACAGTTTACGGGGGCAGAGATGAGCTGGGCTGGTTTTGGGATGCAGTAGCGTGAGGGGAGATTTTGAAGCTTATAAAGTCCACATTGATACCATTCAGCTGCAGGGTTCCCAAGCGAAATATGAGGTGCTGTTCCTGCAGCCTTCAGGTGGCATCACTGTGGCACTGGAGGAGGCCCAGGATGGACATGTCGTCCAAAGCATGGGAGGGGGAGTTGAAGTGGTTTGCGGCTGGGAGGTGCTATCGTTTGTTGCAGACCGAGCGTAGGTGTTCCACAAAGTGGTCTCCAAGCCTGCGCTTGGTTTCCCAACGTAGAGGAGGCCCCATCAGGAACAGGGGATAGAATATACCACATTAGCAGATGCGCAGGTGAACATCTGCATGATGTGAAAAGTCTTCTTGGGGCCTGGGATGGGTTTGAGGGGGGAGGTGTGGGGGCAGCTGTAGCTCTTCCTGCGGTTGCAGGGAAAAGTGCCGGGGATGGTGGGGCTGGTGGGGAGTGTGGAGCGGACAAGGGAGTCAGGGGGAGAGTGGTCCCTCTGGAAAGCAGATTTGGTAGTGGGGTCCGATTGCAGGTGGCGGAAATGCCGGTGGATGTTGCAATGGGTCCGGATGTTCATGGTGTGGTACGTGAGGTGAAGGGGGATTCTGTTTTTGTTGTTATTGCGGGGAGGGGGTGTGAGGGATGAGTTGTGGGAAACACGGGAGGTCCTGTTGACGAGGTTTTCAACCACTTGGAGGGTAAGTGGCAGCCCTTGAAAAACGAGGACATCTGAGATGTACGGGAGTGGAATGCCTCATCTCGGGAGCAGATGCGGCGGGGGCGGAGGAATTGGGAATAGGGGATGGCATTTTTGCAAGGAAGGTGGGTGGGAGGAGGTGTATTCTAGGTAGCTGTGGGAGTCAGTAGGCTTGAAATGGATATTGGTTTCCAGGTGGTTGCCAGAGATGGAAACAGAGAGGCCTTGGATGGAGAGAGAGGTGTCAGAGATGGTCCAGATAATTTTAAGGTTGGAGTGGAAGGAGTTGGTGAAGTGGATGAACTGTTCGAGTTCCTCGTGGGAGCATGAGGCGGCACCGATACAGTCATCAATGTACCGGAGGAAGAGGTGGGGGATAGGGCCAGTGTAGCTTCAGAAGAGAGACTGTTCCACGTACCCTACACAGAGGCAGGCATAGCTTGGGCCCATGCGGCTACCCATGGCCACCCCCATTGTCTGTAGGAAGTGGGAGGAATTGAAAGAGAAGTTGTTAAGCGTGAGGATGAGTTCAGCTCAACAGACAAGGCTGTCAGTGGCGGGGTCTGGTCGGGCCTGCGGGACATGAAGGAGCAGAGGGTCTGCAGGCCGTCTGCATGGGGACTGCAAGTATGTCGGGATTGGGCGTCCATTCTGAAGATGAGGTGTTGGGGACCAGGGAGTCGGAGGTTTTGGAGGCAGTGGAAGGCGTGGGTAGTGTCACAGACATTGGTAGGGAGTTCCCAGACCAAGGGGGAGAAAGTTGAGACTACATGGGTGGAGACAACTTCGGTGGGGCTGGAGCGGGCAGAGACAATTGGTCGATTAGATCAGTCCGCTTTGTGGATTTTGGGAAGGAGATAGAAGCGGATGGTGCGGGGTTGGGGAACCATGAAGTTGGAGGCTGTGGGTGGGAGGCCACCTGAAGCGATGAGGTTGTGGATGGTCTGGGGGATGATGTTTTGGTGGTCGGGGGTGGGGTCATGATCCAGGGGGCGGTAGGAGGAGATTTCAGAGAGCTGGTCCTGGCCTCGGTGATGGAGAGGTCAGTGCGCCATATTACAACTGCACCTCCCTTGTCCGTGGGTTTTATACTGAGGTTAGGATTGGAGCGGAGGGTGCAAAGGGCTGAATCCTCTGTGGGGGAGAGGTTGGAGTGGGTGAGAGGTTGGAGAGGTTGAGGTGTTTGATGTCTCAATGGCAGTTGGAAATGAAGAGTTCAAGGGAGAGTAAGAGGCCTTGGGGTGGTGTCCAGGAGGAGGGAGAGAAGGGGTCAGTGGAGGGAGGGTTTCAGATAATAACCATGAAAGTTGGAAATCATAGCCAAGCAATTCAAGATGTTATTAGTTGATCTCAATGGCACAGAAATGCACTCAACATGCTAATAGTTGAGGCAAGTACCTTGCATTTGGTCAACACTGAAAAATCTTCCCTGCGTACTTAGAAATGTTAACCAGGATTTGACAAACCAAAACTCAGTTGACAGTTTGCAGGCAAAATGTGACTCAAAATCTGAGCATGACTTAGGCCTTGTGTAATGAGTCGTGCCAATGCCTCTGTGCTACAGCTCTGGATTCGATTTCCGTCCTTGAACCTGTGGCAATGTCACTAGCCCTGGACCAAAAGTTCTGGATTCAAGTGCTGCCAGTCACAGAGGTGTGTCACAGCCTGTCAGAACAGGCTGATGAGCAAATTTACAGGAGAGTAATGCTGCAGATTCAGGGGCCTTTGCAGTGTGGTGGCAGTGTCTCCACCTTTGGGCCCAAAGGTCTGGGTTCAATTCCCACAGCAGTGTTTCATAAAATGTCTGAACAAATTGGCTCAACCTTTTCCCAGAATTGTGACTTGATTGAGAAGGATCAGTGTTGAATTTCAGAATTCAGGCCCGGGATAACAGAAAGCACAGCCATTCGTGTGGACTGGAGTAAAATGTGCACCTTATATATGTTTATAAAATCATGAAGGGCATGGATAGGTTGAATAGTCAGGGTCTTTTTCCCAGAGTATGGGGAGTCAAACATTAGAAGGCACAGGTTTAAGGTGCGAGGGGAAAGGTTTTAAAAACATTTGATTGAACTGCCAGATGACATGCTGGAGGCTTGTGAAAACACCATTTTAAAGGTGTCTGGATGGGTATATGAATTGGAATGGTTCAGAGGAATATAGGCCAAACACTGGTAAATGGGACTAGATTAATTTCAGATACCTGGTCAGCATGGACATGTTGGGCCAAAGGATTTGTTCCCATACTGTACATCTTTATGATTCATTCATTCAATTAATCAAGTTCACTTTGTAATCTTGGAGAGCCTTCCCTGTTGACAGTTGAAATAATCTCAGTGTTATATGTAAACTTGCTACACATGCCTTCTATCATTTTCATCTAAATCATTTATTGAAATGACAACCAAAAATAAATCCAGCACCAATCCCTGTGGATCACAGCGAATCACAGGCTTCCAGTCTGATGGACAATCCCACATGGCCACGATATTTCCTGCCATAAAGCAGAAATACACAGACACACAGACAGACACAGACACACACACACACACACACACACACACAGAGACACAGACACACTCGCGTCTTTAAGATAAAGATAGATACGTTTTGATCGATGAGCAGATTGAGGGTTATGGTGAGAAGGCAAGAGAATTATTTTGAGAAACTTGGCAAGCAGGATCGAACAGTAGAGCAGACCTGACGGGCCAAATGGCTAATTCTGCTCCAACTTCTTATGCTGTCTTGTCTGAAGGTATCGGGAATGTTTTCCCAAGAGAGCAGTGATGGCTGAGATTGATAAATACTTTACTGAACAGAGCCAATCGGAATATGGAATAGGTTTGAGGGAATGAATGGCCTACATCTGCTCCTATTTGTTGTGCTCTTTAAAGAGGAGGTAACTTGCTGTGAGGGTAACCCACTTTAAGGAGTCGCCCAATTAAGATTGAGATAAGAATTTATCTTTCTCTTTAATATTGTGCTGTCTGTGGTGTTTTCATCCGCAGGGAACAGTGAATACTGGGTTAGTGAAGATATTCAAGGCAGAGATCAACTGAACTTTAATGGACAAGAGAGACCATTATTGGGAATAAACAGGAAACGGGTGTTCAGCCACAAACAGATCAGCCATGAGCTTTCTAAGTTGAGCAGCAGGCTCGAGGGTCTGAATGGCCAACTGCAGTTCCTATCCTGTGTGTTGTTCTCTCACTCCACCCCTCAAAGCTGTTACAGAGGGAAAGGAAGTTATAATGAGATAGAGGATCATTCTTCCCCTCTCAGGAGTTGCACAAATGGAGCAGTCAAACATGGATTCAGAGAGACATCGAGATAGACAGCATCCAAACAGACCCTTCGGCCCAACTCGTCCATGCCATACAGATATCCCAAATAAATCTAGGCCCATTTGGCAGCATTTGGTTCATACATCTTTAAACTGTTCCGAAACACATACTCATCCTGATAATTTTAAATGTTGTAATTGTACCAGCCTCCACCACTTCCTCTGGCAGCTCATTCCATAAACACATCACCCTCTGCATGAAAATGTTGCCCCTTAAGTCCCTTTTAAACCTTTCCCCTCTCTCCTTAAAGCTATGCCCTCTCGCTTTGGACTCTCCCACCCCAGGGAAAAGGTCTTGGCTGTTTGCACATCTGTGCCCCTTATGACTTTGCAAACGTCTGTAAGGTCACTCGTCAAAGACTTTGTTCTATTTTATTATGGGAAATTTTCCACACAGCACCTACAGCCAGAAATGAAATTAATTATGAAGATTATCTGTATTTGTGGTGTTTGTAAAGGGGCGAATGTTAACCAGACTGATAGGAAATCTTCCCTCTTCCTCAATATGTGTCCGGGGAAAATTGAGCACCTGATTGAGAGGGCAGACTAGATTTATTGCTGCATCTAAAAGACAGCATTTTTGACCGGACAGCATTCTACTCAAATGTCAACCTATATTCTGTGCTTGATTTTTTAAATGCTCAAGGATCGGAATCATTGACAATACAACCTCTACCTGATGATCTGACAACGAATAGCCCTAATGGTGTGTTGCTGAGCTCAAGTACACCTCGTCTACGAGTTACACACTGCAGGAGAGGCCCTGCAATCTTTCTTGGCTGCTACACAGCAAGCCCTCGTTCGCTAACAGGAAATGCAGAGTAGAGATAATTATTTATTCTCAGTTTGAAAAGCTGCAGTGACTGGAATTCCTTGGGGATGAGTGCGAGGTCATCAACAGTTCACAATCCAGATTAACGATTTGGACGAAGGTCTGATAAGATTGGAGCTCAATTTGCTAGTACACCAGTACAGTCATTCAATAAGATGTCAAGTAGAGGAAGAACATCTATAACGGGCTGTAGACAGGGGATGATAATGAGCAAACTTTCAGCATTGCAAATAAAACACTACAGTGTGGGTTATGGGAAGTTTGTGTTTTGGGGAAAGGGTAAAACGGCAGTAAATTATTTAACTGGAGGGAGAACACAGAGCTTGCGTGCGAAAGAGGGAGTTGTGGGTCCTGGTACATAAGTCAGATAAAGTTAATCTGAAGATGTCACAAGTGATTTGGAAAGGAAATGGAATGGTGCTGTTTCCTGCAAAGGGTGCTGGGTATGATCTTAGGCATATTTCCCTGCATTTCTACAGGACATTGCTGAGATTCTACCCAATGCACTGTCTGTAGGTATCATGCCCTAAACTAATAAAAAATGATGGCCTTTGAAACTTTTCAAAGATGGGTCTCTGTATAGAACAGAACAGTGCAGCACAGTATAGGGTTTTCGGCCCACGATGTTGTGCCAGACCTTTACCCTAAACCTAAGGTCTATCTAACCTCCACCCCAACCTTATACTATCACATTTTTACATGTCTAATAGCCACTTAAATGCCCCTAATGAGGCTGACTCCACTACCCTCTCTGGCAATGCATTCCAAGCCGCTACCACTCTCTGAGTAAAGAACCTACCTCTGACGTCTCCGCTATATCTACTTCCACTCACATTAAAACTATGTCCCCTCATTAAAGCCACCTCCACCCTAGGAAAAGTCTCTGGCTCTCCACTCTATCTACACCTCCGATCATTTTGTACACTTCTATCAAGTCACCTCTCATCTTTTGTCATTCCAGGGAGGAAAGCCCTAGCTCTCTCAATCGTTCCTCAGAAGACCTTCCCTCCATTCCAGGCGACATCCTGGAAAATCTCCTCTGCACCTTTTACAATGCTTCCAGATCTTCCCTGTAATGAGGTGATCAGAACTGAACACATTACTCCAGATGTGGCAGAACCAAGCTTTTGTACAGCTGGAGCATAAACTTCATGGCTCTTGAACATAATCCCTCTATTAATGAAAGCTAACACACCATGTGCCTTCTTAACAACTCTATCCACCTGGGTGGCATCTTTCAGGGAACTGTGGACATGAAGCCCAAGATCCCCCTACTCCCCCACACTGCCAAGAATCTTTCCGTTAACCCTGTATTCTGCTTTCAAATTTGTCCTTCAGAAATGAATCACGTCACACTTTTCAGGGTTATAATCCATTTGCCACTTCTCAGCCCAGCTCTGCATCCTATCAATGTCGCTTTGTAACCTACAGCAGCCGTCCACAGTTACCCACCTTTATATCATCCACAAACTTACTAATCCATCATTCCACCCCTTCATCCAAATCATTTACAAACGTCACAAACAGAAGAACACCCAGAACGGATCCTTGTAGTACACCACTCGTGACAGAGCACCATGTTGAATATTTCCCGTCCATTACCACCCTTTGTCCTATAAGGGTCAGCCAATCTGCCACATTTCCCCATATCCCATGTCTCCTTACCTTCTGCATGAGCCTACCATGGGGAACCTTATCAAAGGCCTGGGTCAAATCCGCATATACCACATCCACTGCTCCACCTTCATCCACGTGTTTGGTCACCACTTCAAAGAATTCAGTAAGGTTTGTGAGGCATGATCTAACCCTTACAAGTCCATGCTGCATATCACGAATCAAACTGTGCCTGTCCAAGTGATCATAAACTCTATCTCTCAGAGCCCTTTCCAATAACTTGCCCAGCACTGAAGTAAGACTAAGTGTTCTGTAATTTCTGGGGTTATCCCTGTTCCCTTTTATGAACAAGGGAATGATGTTTGCCTCTTTCCAATCTTCCAGCAATCTTACCGTGGACAGTGAGGATGAAAAGATCATTGCCACCGGCCCTGTGATCTTGTCCTTCACTTCCCACAGAATCCTTGGATAAATCCCATCAGGGCTGCATGACATATCTACCTTCAACTCCCTCAGAATTCATAGTACATCTTCTTTCCGAACATCCACATCCTCTAGCCTACCTGTTTCACAATGTCCTCCTCTACAACGAGGTCCCTCTCAGTTGTGAATACTGAAGAAAAGTATTCATTAAGGACCCCTCCTATCTCTTTCGGCTCTGTGCACAAATTCCCTTTACAATTCTTGATCGGCCCTACCATTCCTCTGTTCATTCTCTTGTTCTGCACATACGTGTAAAAAGCCTTGGGGTTTTACTTGATGCTATCCACCAAGGGTTTCTCATGCCCCATTATAGCTCTCCTAAGCCTTTCCTTCAGCTCCTTCCTGGCTAAATTGTATATACCGTCCTGTGATGAAGGCATTCAGTTCTTGGAGGAGTAACAGTTTAGGCCTGAGAACGAGAAATGTTCTTGACTATGTAAGAGCTTGAGGTGAGTGTAAATGGTGAAGACCTGACTGATATTTTCTCTTGTATGGGAGAATAAAACTGGGGAAATAATTTTAAAAATAAAACCGTTTCTGAGGAAGGATCACTTAACCTAAAACATTAATTCTCATTTCTCTTCATGGATGCCGCCAGGCTGCTGAGCTTTTCCAGTAATTTTTGTATTTCTTTACGAATAAGACACATTCTTGTTAACACAGATTATATATGTATTAAACATATATTAAACATGTTATTTTTATATTATGCAGGCACATATAAACATACCTTTATAACGAGTGCGGTCATATGTGGCTCTGTGTATTACAGCAGCAATGATACATCTACATGGAGCAGGGAATGTGATGTACGCATATAATGGAGACAATGTTCAAGGAGACCTCACATGTTCCAGTTTGTGGGTTGGATAGTGTTATTGTGCGATTCAACTCAGAGGGAAAAAAAGTAACCTGCCTCGAAAGCAACAGCCTATTGCTCCGTCTCTATTTCCTTGTTCCTCATCACATCAATGAATGAAAGCTGAAAACGCGCCAATCATCTTTAATACTCATGGAGGATTCATGATGAGGATTCATTGTAATCTCCCACCAGCTGTAGCAAAGGGAATTCAGCCAAATCTAAGGGCTGCAGGAAGTAATCCCATTGCCAACAACTTGTACGAACAGAATAAATTTTGAACCAGAATAACATTTGTGAGAATTGATCACATTTCTTTGTGTGTGTGTGTGTGTGTGTGTGTGTGTGTGTGTGTGTGTGTTTGTGAACTGCATGTGTCATTCTTCATTCCATCATAGTTTGAGTAAATTTGTTTTGATCATAAACATGTTGTTTTCGCAGATCAAAGAAAACTGCCTGACTTGCTCCTTACACTGACGCTGACACAGTCTGAGCCCTATATCATCGGCCACATCACCAACCAGGTTGCATTTAAAATTTGCTGTGACCAGTGGAGGAGCGGGACTGGAAAAGGAAACAGTGACCAGCCAAGCCAGGGAACCATAGACCAGTGAGGCTGACATGAGAGCTGGGTAAGTTGTTGGAGGGGGTTCTGAGGGATAGGATTTACATGCAATTGGAAAGGCAAGTATTGATTAGGGATAGTAAACATTGCTTTGTGCAGTGAAAATCGTGTCTCACTAACTTGCTTATTTTGAAGAGGTGATAAAGAAGTTTGATGAAGGCAGTGTGGCAGACATTTTCTATATGGGCTTCAGGAAGGTGTTCGGTAACGTTCCGAATGGTAGACAGATTAGTAATGGATAATCACATGGGATCCAGGGGGAGCTAGCCAATTGAATTCAAAATTGGCATGAAGGTAGAGGATTGTTTGACAGACTGGAGACCAGTGACCAGCCGTGTGCTGCAAGTATCAGTGCTGAGTTCCCTGCTGTCCATCATTAATATAAAGGGTTTGGGTGTGAATATCAGAGGCATGGTTAGTAAGTTTACAGATGATATTAAAATGTGATGCAGTGGACATTGGTGAAGATTATCTCAGAGGGCAAATGGACATTGATCAAATGGGCCAATGGGCCAAGGAATGGCTGATGGAGTTTAATTTAGATAAATGAGAGGCTTTGCATTTGGTAAGGTGATGCTGGGCAGGACTTACACAGCCCTGGGGACTGTTGCTGAATAAAGAGACCTTTAATGCACACACATAGTTCCTTGAAGGTGGAGTAGCATGTGAGACAGGGTAGGGAAGGACAGTGATAGTGGGAACTGCAGATGCTGGAGAATCCAAGATAATAAAATGTGAGGCTGGATGAACACAGCAGGCCCAGCAGCATCTCAGGAGCACAAAAGCTGACGTTTCGGGCCTAGACCCTTCATCAGAGAGGGGGATGGGGTGAGGGTTCTGGAATAAATAGGGAGAGGGGGGAGGCGGACCGAAGATGGAGATAAAGAAGATAGGTGGAGAGGAGAGTATAGGTGGGGAGGTAGGGAGGGGATAGGTCAGTCCCGGGAAGATGGACAGGTCAAGGAGGTGGGATGAGGTTAGTAGATAGGAGATGGGGGTGCGGCTTGGGGTGAGAGGAACGGATGGGTGAGAGGAAGAACAGGTTAGGGAGGCAGAGACAGGTTGGACTGGTTTTGGGATGCAGTGGGTGGAGGGGAAGAGCCGGGCTGGTTGTGTGGTGCAGTGTGGGGAGGGGACGAACTGGGCTGGTTTTGGGATGCAGTGGGGGAGGGGAGATTTTGAAGCTGGTGAAGTCCACATTGATACCATTGGGCTGCAGGGTTCCCAAGCGGAATATGAGTTGCTGTTCCTGCAATCTTCGGGTGGCATCATTGTGGCACTGCAGGAGGCCCATGATGGACATGTCATCTAAAGAATGGGAGGGGGAGTGGAAATGGTTCGCGAGTGGGAGGTGCAGTTGTTTATTGCGAACCGAGTGGAGGTGTTCTGCAAAGCGGTCCCCAAGCCTGCGCTTGGTTTCCCCAATGTAGAGGAAGCCACACTGGGTACAGTGGATGCAGTATACCACATTGGCACATATGCAGGTGAACCTCTGCTTAGTATAGAAAGTCATCCTGGGGCCTGGGATAGGGTTGAGGGAGGAGGTGTGGGGGCAAGTGTAGCATTTCCTGCTGTTGCAGGGGAAGGTGCTGGGTGTGGTGGGGTTGGAGGGCAGTGTGGATCGAACAATGGAGTCACGGAGAGAGTGGTCTCTCCGGAAAGCAGACAGGGGTGGGGATGGAAAAATGTCTCACATTTGTCATGGTTGCCTAATCAGTCAGAGCATTGGGTATAGGGGTTGGGATGGCATGTTGCTTCTGTACAGGACATTGATGAGGCCACTTTAAGAATACTGCGCACATATCAGTTGGCTCTGCTAAAGGAAAGATGTTGTTAACCTTGACAGGTGCAGAAAAAACAGATTTACAAGGTTGTTCAAGGACAGGAGGGTCTGAACTGTAGGGAGAGGCTGAACAATTTGAAGTGTTTTCCCCGGAGTGTGGAGGCGGAGGGGTGACATGACAGATGTTTATAAGATCATGAGGGGCATGAATAGCCTGAATAGCCAAGGTCGGTTTCCCAGGAGAGGGGAGGCCAAAAGCAAAGTGCTTGTGTTGAAGGTGAGAGGGGAACGACTTAGAAGGGAACTTCGGGCAACGTTTTCACGCAGAGAGAGGTGTGTGATCAGAAAGTGCTGTCAGAAGTGGTGAAGGTGTGTGCAATTACACAGCTAAAAAAGTATCTTGGATTGGTACATGAATAGGAAAAGTTGAGGGGGATATGGACCAAATATTGGCAAATGGGAATAGATCAGATTACATATCAAGTCAGTGTGGGAAAGTTGTACTAAATGATCTGTTTCTGGGCTGTGTGACTTTCTGATTCCATCAGGTAGATGAGAAGAAATTTGAAAAGGGCATTTGGAGTGGGAATTCTCTTCCCTAGAGGTCTGTGGTGCCTTTGTGTTGACATTTATTCAGAGATGCATTAATGAAATAGTTGACAGATGTTAAACAAAACATGATTTATTTCAACACTGTGTTCAAAGTAGAACCAAAAAAAAAGGAATTTAGAATAACCTCGCTCTGGTGGATAAACTTATAGTATAATAGCTACAGCAAATATGACTACTTAACAGTTCCAGCATAGTAGCAGCCCATAAACAGACACTTTGGTCAGAAATAAAATTCAATGAAGGTTCTCACATGCGGTTCTCCAATTCAGGAGGAGAAAATAATCATCCAAAGAAAATTCTGCAGTCAGGAGACATTCACTGAAGCTTCCAACTCCATTGAGACACCAATAGCTTCTGATGCAACAGAAAAGCAAAACTCAGAAATTCTGATCTGTGAGAGCTCGTCGCACTCATTCAGGCTGCATTAAAAAAAACCAAACCCTCTCAAGACTGTTTACTCAATGTTCTTAACTAGACAGATTTGTGCCTCTCGTTCAATCCTTCTCTTAAAAGAAAACAAAATAAAATAATATCTTGCAGTTACAGCAATGTCACATGAACACATCGAACTGTTCCTCAGGAGCCCAGGGTGGATCAATTCAGCATTTGGCCCTGCTGTACAGCCCCTTGAGTCCCTACATATGAAAAGGAGAAGGCCATTGAGACCCTACAGTCACTTACATGTAAACAGACTGAGGTAACATGACAAGCAAATGGAGCTAGGCTGGACAGATAGTCTACTTCACGCTATTCAACATGCCTCCGTTGTTCATGGTACACATGCAGTACTTTAATGCAGTTTTACAGTAGTGTGGTGGGAAGACTAATGTTTTGTGCAAAATCACAAGTGGCATCCTCTGAAAAGACATGCTTCCGTTCTCTATGGAGATCAGAATCTGGTTGGTCCGGCTAATGTCACAAAGAGGGTATTTGGGCTGCTGTCAGGATTGTGAACAACATAGGGTTCAGTGTAGGGTCACAGATTAATGTGGGAAGAGTTCATTCACAGCCTGTGCTTCTCTCTGAATCACTGTGGGGCTCTATGTCATTTTACATGTAAAATCCACATGTATTTACATGGGTCACGTATGGGCTTTCTCACCCTATCAATTTCTTTTGTGGATATAAGAGTTCATCACCAACTTTGTAATTTTAATGCAGTAATCTCTGATTCTCTCACAGCACAACATATTAAACACTCACTTTCTTCACTCGCTCCTCATGGTACCATCATCTCAGGGATTAGACTGGTGATGACCATTTGTACCGTGTCTGTGGCAAGGAGTTCTTTCATTACAAAAGGGATCAAGCCTATGCACAGTGCCCATAAATACTCTTTTATCAAGGCTGTACATGTGCAGACATATGGTTTTATTCATGTACATGAATCATCTTACAATGAAGGACAACATACCATTTACTTCCCACACGACTGATAGCGCTGCATGTACTAATTTTGGTGACCTTTGATCAAGGACATGCAGGCCCTTTCGTGACCACAACACTTCCCAACCTCACATCATTTAATCATTACAAAATGAGATGTATGCTGTTGCTGGCCACATCCAAATTGTTTGTATGCCTTTTAAATTACTGTGGTCCAAACACTGATTCATGTGATACCCCATAACTAGCAGCATTCAGTCTGGAAAAGGGCTCCACTCTCTGAATTGCCTCAACTAAACAATTCTCAATCCATGTAGTATATTCCACCTTACCTCTCAACTCTAATTTTATTCACTCACCTGTGTGCAACCATATCAAAAGTATTCTGTAAATTCAAATACACCGCTCTCCCTGGTTCTCATGTGTGGATACTTCAACTATTACGTACATATTACTCAGTCGTACATGCACTGGGCAAAGGATCACAACACACAGGAATTGCCAAAACAAGTTGGAAAGTACATCAACTTCAGTCGATAATGCAGTTTTCTCTATTTTTACATCTCATCACCCATATTCTCTCTCTCTCTATCTCATACATGAATGACATAAATCAAGTTAATGAATACTCCAATCTTTCTCCATGTTTTATCTCTCAAAGCTCCCTCTTTCAGTTTAAATGTATTGTTTGCATTTGGATGTGACACAATTACAACTGAGTGATGAAACTAAAAAAAATCATGAGGAAGGAACTGGCTAGAGTTAATAGGAATAGAATCTTTGGGAAGATGGTGGAGTAGCAATGGAAGACATTTCTGGGGATAATTTGGACACACAACTGAAATTTTTGGATGTTTCAATTAACATAAACTGCACAGGTTTACCAAAGATAACTTCCCTTTCCTGAATCGAAGTTGATTCTGCCAAGTCATATCATGATTTCCCAAGTGTCTAGTTTTTACAGCCCTCAAAAAAGGTTCCATATTTTCCTCGTAACAGATATCAAGTTGTCCAAAATTTACTTTTATTTTGATTTCCCTCTCACTCCAGTTTTTTTTTTAATGTGCGTTACAACAGCTACTTCCATTCTGCAGGAACTGGCAATTCCTGAATCTGAAGAATTCTGAATGGTAATCAATAATTCTTTCTCGTAGTTACAAGTTTTAAATGACATTTGGACAAGTTCATGAACAGGAAACATTTGGAGAGATATGGGCCAAGCCCAGGCAGGTGGGACTAGGATAGTTTGGGATTATGTTTGACATGGACTGGTTGGACTGAAGAGCTGTCTGACCCTGTAACTCTTTCACAAGCACTATTCCCACCTCCATGTAGTCTCTGGGACATACCAGAGCAAAGTACCAAACTTCAGTTCAATTAGTTTTGAGCAGTTCCGCTTTATTAATTCTAATCTCCCACAGTTTCTCATTTTCACAGTCACGGTCCTGTAGAATTTCTGGAAGATTTCCTATATCTTATTCTGTGGAGACAGAGTAATGTATCCCACTCAGCAGTGGGTCAGTGGGGGTTGGGGTGAAGAGACACGGCCTCTGTCAACAAGTGAACACATCGGAACGCTGCACTGAGGAGATAATGGACATGGCACCACTGCTACTTGGAAAGTTCTAGAATCTAAACAGTTCAATGAACTGTCATTTGATGGCCATCGACGGGTTACGCTGAAACCACTGACATAAAGCTGTAACCTCCTCATTTTAGAATAAAACTGGCTTCACACTTTGCAACTGGCATAGGTCAAGGTAGAGATAAAAATAAGAATACAATCAAAATATTAGTAACTGCAAGTGTGGCCAGAAGAGAGCTGCAACTGGAAAGGAGCAGATTATGATTTAATCAGAAACAGCACTGAAGCGGAAGTGAAAACTGAGGATATTATTAGTGATAAAGGGAATATTGTGATATAAATCAGATCAGGACAAAATGGGCCAATGGTGGTTATGAACACTTTTCTTCCTCCTCGGGTGTTTGTAAGTGAAGGTGAAAAAAACCCTGGAATAAGAGTTGAGTTTGTAACTGAAAGTGAATACAATAGTTTCCTTCGTTGCCAAATACAGAGCTTAGAAATTGAGTCGCTGGTCACAGAATAAATGAATGGACAGAGATAGAGAGACTTACCGGGAACACCAACAATAGCAAGGATGGGATAGTAACCCGCTTGAATAACCATCAGTACAGCTTCTATCCACAATGTTAAAGGCGCCCAATTGAGAGAAAGATAGTAAAGGCCAGAGGATAAACTCCTGTCCATTGTTGGAACATTCCAATCTATTCCTCTCAGTTTCTTATACATTGTTGTCACATTCCCGGCTGTGGTTCTGAGATTCTGATCCATAATTTGGAACATCCCAATCTGCTGTTCACAGATTCTGATCTCTCCACATCTCTGGAGCTGCTGATCCCAATTGTGTTGAATATGCCACAGCCACAGATACTGTGGGATAACGCATTGGGAGAAACCCCTTATTAATAGAAGAGGGAAACCCTCCAGTGACACAGTTAGTATCCATGGAGACTGACATTAATTCGAGTCACTGAACAAACAGCTCCCGTTAACCCCTTCCACTCTGACACTTTTAATGTAACAACAATACCTGGTTTGGGTGACATTGCCTGCTATTGGACTCAATGCCCATCTCCAATTCATCTCACAATGATAGAGACAGAGGAGAAAGTTGATACTTTCTCTGCACAGGCTCGATGATTCTGCCGTGTTATCCACATGTGATGACGTATGTAACCATTTTCCTGAGAGCCAAATGAGAGGTTGTTATTTCACCAAAGTCTCCTCCACCACAACAACTGCCAATCCAAACACATCTCTGGCCACAAGTGCCTGGAGAAAGGCAGGAAATGTGGGTTTTGCTGAACTTTCCTCTCACTGCACTAATAAATGAACATTTTATCTTTAACACAATATTTTCAATAATTTGCTTCTAAAGTTGCAAACAAATTTTTTGCAGTTTATACAGCCTTTCCTGACCAATTTTTTAGCCTGAGCCCAAAACTAAACATTACATCTCCAATAGCTTTGCTTATTGGGAGGATAGGGTCAGAGACAATATCTATGTGAGTGATTAAGAAACAGGAAGGAAGAGGGGACAGTGTCTGTGTAGACTGGACAGGACGAACTTGATATCACCCAGTAGGCAATTTCTTCTTCATAGATGGAATAAAATAAAATGCAGAGAAAGAGACGGAATAAATTTGGCTGAAGGAATGGCGACTGACAAGGTGAACAAAACACGATAGGTTGCAACGGAACGGAGGAGAAATGATTTTATATACACTGTTTAATCAGCGTATGTGTGTAGACATATAAGATTGTTCACATATGCTCAACACATTCAGGGTTATTAATGGAGATATGATGAACTCAATATGGCACAGATGATGTGACCTTGTCTTGTTTGTGTCTTGTTAACATTGCATTCAGTGGAGGGAACCCATCTCCCCCATTCACAACCTTATTTACTCTCATTGTATATCTGCTTCTCTTTCAACACAATTAAAAGCCCATTTGTATTTTGCACCGCACCCCAACACCCTCTGTTTTCTGTTAGCCCTCCTCCACCTCTGGAAAGGCATTAAAAAGGCCATTTTCCGAACCTGTTCATTTCTGAAGAAGGGCCTCACTGGACTTAAAGCCTTAACTCTGTTTCTCTGTCTCCAAAGATGCATCTAGATCTGCTGTGTTTCTCCAGAAATGAATCAGCACTGACTGAATTGTCAGCAAAACAAAGAACCGTGCATGCTGGAAATCTGAAAAATGAAAAATTGCTGGAGAAACTGGGAGCTTTGAAAAGGCATCACTGGATCCAACAGCTTAACTTTGCTTTCACTCTATAGACGCTGCCAGACCTGCTGAGTTTCTTAAGCAAATTGTGTTTTCGAATAAATCCCAAAATCGTGTGTCAAAGTTGCTCAAACACCCTGTCCAACATGGATCCCCAAACACTGAGAAGTGAGTGACAGCGCAAGGTGCACAAATGCATTGGTTCCAAACGACATAACGCTGGCATCACTGACACTGCAGAGCTCTTAATCATGGTCAGGGAGAGAAACATTCACTTTAAAAACCTTCCTACAGAGTGGAAACAAGCCCACCAGCCTAACAAGTCCACACCGACCCTCAGAGCACCCCATCCAGACCCGGCCCCTATTACTCACCTAATCCACACAATGGGCAATTTAGAATGGCCAATTCACCTAGCCTGCACAGCTTAGGTCTGTGGGTGGAAAGTGGACGACCTGGAGGAAACCCACGCAAACACCAGAGAATATGCAAACACCACACAGACAGTCACCTGAGGGTAGAATTGAGCCGACATCACAGGGGCTGTGAGGCAGCAGTGTTAACCACTGAGCCACTGTGCCACCCAAAGATGTCCCTACTGGAAAGGAAAAGGTTCAGATGAATATGTGAAAGGGTTTTGAGCAATGTGACAAGTTGGAGACATGACACCATGGAGAGACTGTCAGAAGAATGTGAATATTAAAATGGAAGTGTTACCACATCAGAAAATAGAGTAGGTCACTGCATACAAGGGCAATGGGGACTCAGTCTGAACTGGGGAACATTACATTGCACTTATTGCAGCTCAAAACTGGGCATCCATGTGGTGAAGTAAACCACAGCAGCAGCAGCAGAATTGTATTCCACCAGAATCTGTGACTCTTTGTCCCGGATAATCCCTCAGTCTATGATTCCCATGAAGCTGATCAATGGCTCAGTGACGAGTGCGGGCAAACATGCCGGGGGCAGAATCATGTGTACTTGAAACTGATGCCAACCCGTTATAGCTACTGCATTCAACTGCTTGCATTACAGACAGCAGAACTGACACGTTACAGACAGGGTGGAATGATTGCAAGATCAACAGACCAACTATCCTGCTACAGCCAGTCATAAATGGTCATGGGGGCAGCAGGAACTGCTGATGCTGAAGGCTGAGATAACAAGCTGTGGAGTTGGATGAACACAGCAGGCCAGGCAGCACCAAAGGAGCAGGAAAGCTGATGTTTCAGGTCTGGACCCTTCTTCAGAAAAAAAGTAGGGGAACAGAGCTCTGAAATAGAGAGAGGGGGAGGCAGTGATAGAAGGTAGATAGTGGAGCAGATAGGTGGAGAGAGGATGGACAGGTCAAGGAGTTGGGGATGAAGCCAGTAAAGGTGAGCTAGGTAGGGAGATTTGACGGGGGTTGGTCAGTGAGGAGGGAGGGGCGGGTAGTGGGATGGAAGACGGACAGGTCGAGGAGGCAGGAATGAGACTAGTAGAGGTGAGGTTAGTGTAGGTGGGAAGCGGGGGTGGGGGTTGGTCAGTGAGGGGGGATTGTAGGTGCTCCACAAAGCAGTCTCCAAGCATCTGAGATAACACGGTGTGAAGCTGGATGAACACAGCAGGCCAAGCAGATTCAGGGGAGCAGGAAATTTTGACGTTTCAGGTTGGGACCCTTATTCAAAAATGGGTGAGAGGAAGGGGATTCTTAAATAAATAGGGAGATAGGGAGGCGGATAGAAGATGGATAAAGGAGAAGATAGGGTGAAAGGAGACAGACAGGTCAAAGAGTTGGGCTTAGAACCAGTGAAGGTGACTGTTGGTGTGGCGTTAAGGGGAGATAGGTCAGTCCAGGGAGGATGGATAGGTCGGGAGGGTGTTGGGTGAGGATAGTGGATCGGGGATGGTGGTGGGGCTTGAGATGGGAGGAATAGTTAGGGAGGCAGGGACTAGCTGGGCTGGTTTTGGCATGTGGTCGAGTGAGGGGAGATTTTGAAGCTTGTGAAATCCACATTGATACCCTTGGGCTGCAGGGTTCCCAAGCGAAATATGAGATGCTGTTCCTGCATCTTTCAGGTGGCATCATTGTGGCAATGCAGGAGGCCCAGGATGGACATGCCATCCGAGGAGTTGGTGGGCGGGGGGCGGGGGTGGAAATTGAAATGGTTCGCGACTGGAAGGTGTAGTTGTTTGTTGCGAACAGAGCATAGGTGTTCCGCAAAGTGGTCCCCAAGCCTCCGTTTGGTTTCCCCGATGTAGAGGAGGCCACAACGGGAACAGCGGATACAGTACATAACATTGACAGATGCGCAGTTGAACAACTGTTTGATGTGAAAAGTCTTCCTCGGGCCTGGGATGGGGGTGAAGGGGGAGATATAGGGGCAGGCATGGCACTTGCTTCGGTTGCAGGGAAACATGCCAGGGGTGGTGGGGCTGGAGAGCAGTGTGGAGCGGACAAGGGAGTCACAGAGAGAGTGGTCCTTCCGGAAAGCAGATAAGGGTAGGAACGGAAAAATATCTTTGGTGGTGAGGTCGGATTGCAGATGGCAGAAATGTCAGACGAAGATGCGTTGGATTTGGAGGTTGGTCAGGTGGTATGTGAGGACGATGGGTGTTTAATTTTGGTTATTATTGCGAATAGCGGGTGTGAGGGATGAGTTGGGGGAAATGCGGGATACACGGTCGAGGGTATTTTTGATCACTGTGGAGGGGAAGTTGCGGTTTTTGAAAAAAGACGACATCTGGGATGTTTGGGAGTATCATAGACCGAGACATCTTTGTCAAAGATCATCAGTCTCCTTTGCTTTGTGCAGAACATCTTCTGTTTCTCCAACCTGACCTTACAATTAATATCCCTCAGTTCCTGAATCAATCTGATCAATCTCCTTTCAATCACTCCACAGACCCTCACATCCTTTGTGCACACCACCTGTTTGTGCGGACCCGAATGCTCTGTGTTCAAGTGGGTGATGTTATCACACACGGGCAATTGCTCAGTGACATCACCCTGAATCCTGGGCATTTCATGAACTGTGGGTTTCCTCTGACCCCAGTGGTTCTGATATCTTTTGAGCTGCAGACTCCAGCATTTGATTTTAAAGTTGAAGACAATGAAATTATTTCATTATTTTTAACCAGTAATGTACACATTTTGTATCAGAGATAATAGGAACTGCAGATGCTGGAGAATCCGAGATAACAAAGTGTGGAGCTGGATGAACACAGAAGGCGAAGCAACATCTTAGAAGCACAAAATCTGACGTTTCGGGCTTAGACCCTTCATCAGAAAAGCGGAATGGGGAGAGGGTTCTGATATAAATAGGGAGCGAGGGAGAGGCAGATCAAAGATGGATAGAGGAGAAGATAGCTGGAGAGGCAAAGGCGGCAGAAAAAACTGCTCAATGTCCTAACGTGACTGCCATTCGTGGATGTGTGGGTGAATGAGGACAAAGGTGAGCCCCTTACTGAGGACTAACCGTTTGACCTCAGTCAGTGGGAGGTCTGGGGAGATGGTGGAAATTCGGCAGGGCTCAGCGTGGCTGTGTCCTCTGGGGCTGCTGACTGTGGACTGCTTGGCCTGCTGTGTTCATCCAGCTCCACGCTTTGTTATCTCATGTACATATTTTGCTTCACGTGCTGTTCTCAGTTATCTGACTCCGGTATTGGTGTGATGTAAATCACGTCCCACTAACTTGAGTATTTTGCAGAGGTGACAAAGAAGGTTGACGAAGGCAGAGAGGGTAAACATTGTTTGGATGCACTTCGGAAAGGTGTTCGAAAAGGTTCCTCATGGTAGACTGGTTAGATCACATGGAATCCAGTGGAAGCTAGTGGTTTGGATCCAAGTCTGGCTTGAAGGCAGGAGGCACAGAGTGACGGTAGAGTGTTATATTTCGGACTGGAGACCTGTGACCTGTGGTGTGTCACAAGAATCAGTGCTGGGACACTGCTTATCCATAACTTTATATAAATCATTTAGATGGAAGCATAGGAGGGATGGTTAGTAAGTTTGCAGATGGCCCCAAAATTCATGTTGTTGTGGACAGTGAGGAATGTTATCTCAGAGTACAACGGGACCTTGATCAGATGGGCCAATGGGCCAAGGAGTGGCAGAGTTCAGATAAATGTGATGTGATGCGATTTGGTAAGGCAAGCTCGGGCAGGACTTATAAGTTAATGGGAGGGCCTTGGGGAGTGTCACCAAACAGAGACATTGGGGTGCAGATGCATAGTTCCTTGAAAGCGGAGTCACAGTTAGACAGGGTGGCGAAGGCGGCATTTGGCATGCTTGCTTTTATTCATCAATGTATTGTGTATCGGGGTTTGGGTGTTACGATGCAGATGTACAGAACATTGCCACTTTTAGAATACTGCACTCAGTTATAATATCCCTGCTACAGGAAAGTTGTTTAACTGAAAGGTTTCAGAAAAAAAAAAGACTTACAAGGATGGTGCTTTGAATGAATGGTTTGAGCTACTGGGAGAGGAGGCTGAATAGGCCGGAACTGATTCCCTGGAACGTTATAGGCTGAGGCGTGACCTTACAGAGGTTTATAAAATCATGAGGGGCTTGGATGGGGTGAATTGTCAATATCTTTTCCTCAAGGAAAGGAATCCAAACCTGAGAGCATGGGTTTAAGTTGATAGGCGAATGATTTAAAAGGGACCTGAGGGACAGTTTTACATGTAGAGAATGCTGCATGTATTGAGGAGGTGGTACAATCACAGCTCTTAAACAGCATCAGGATTGGGAAATGAATGGGAAGGGAACAGAGGGATACGGGCCAAATGCTGGCAAATGGGACTAAAATAATTTAGGATATCTGGTTCGAATAGACAAGTTGCAGCAATCAGCCTGTTTCCATCCTTTATATCTCTACAGCTCTTGGATCTTAATTTGCAATTCTAAATTACCAGATTGTAATTGGAATGTTTGGAGTCGAAGCCAAACCATTTGTGACTTATTCAATGTACTGAACTTAATATCCAGCATCACGCTGCTCATTTCCATGAAGGGCGGGGAGTGACGTTCAGGATGTTGGAGTGGTTTGGGGACCAGAGTTCATATATTCCAGGTCAGATGGATTAGTCTAAGAAATTCTGTTTGTAACTGTGACCCAGTACTTCCTGACAGGGATATTACTTGATCAGAATTAGAATTTGTTTCAAGTATTTGATTTGATTTGGGAAGAGGCAGGCATTTATTGCTTTGCAAACAGTTCAGTTTGCTTAGTGCACAGAATAGAACAGCACAAAAATCAGACCCTTTTAGCAACTGCAGGCACATTGACACTGCAGGCAGTTACACATTCCAAAGAAACAGACAGGGTGGGATGGGTTTGGAGGGCAGGGGATGGTGATTCGCCTGTTTTTTGTGACAAAGAGTCACATTTATCAAGGGAGGTAGACCCACCATCTTCAGCGGGTGGTTCCTTGCGGCCGTGCACTGCCTGAGAGGGCGCTGGAAGCAGAATCATTCATGGCCCTCAGGAGAGATTTGAATGATGAGAGATTTACAGGGCATCGGGAAGGACGGGTGAAATTACCCGGACAAACAGCTGATGCAGACAGTGACAGGCTGAAGCACCTTCCTCTGTGCTGGGACATTCTCTGAGTGTGCAGTTCTGTCCCGATTGTTGCTGCAATCTCACTGACCCGCTGCTCGTCATGGAGCTGGTTGATGAGGCTTGTTATTGACGTCAGCTCTGCCCTATCTCATCTGATTGGTACATTTCCGATGATCGACATTCACTACGAAGATTTTTTCACAGAAAAGTGATGCAAAAGCACTGGTGCAAACTGACTTGTTTGCCCTGGTTAAGAGGCCCAGGTAACCATCCCAACACCCACAAACGAAGCTGCATTAGAACATTATTCCAACGAGCCACCACACACTGCAGCACAAAGGAACTATGCAGAGCAGAGGAAAATCACCCACACAGCGTATTCAAAAAGAATGTGTACCCTATGAACACAGTCCGCCGATTTCTCAGCAACAAACCCAAACAAACAGACAAAACGGGCTCAGAAACCAGAACCACTCTCCCCTACATCAAAGACATTTCCGAAATGACTGCCAGACTACTCGGACCCCTTGGCATCAATGTAGCCCACAAACCCACCAACACACTAAAACAGCAGCTAATGAACTTAAAAGACCCTATACAGATAACAAATAAAACGAACGTCATCTACAAAATACCTTGCAAGAACTGTGACAAACACGACATTGGACAAACTGGCAGGAAGCTAGCCACCAGGGTACTAAACATCAACTAGCCACAAAACGACATGACCCACTATCACTCGTATCCTTCCACACAGATAAGGAAGGACACCACTTTGACTGGGACAACACATCCATCCTAGGACAAGCCAAACAGAGACATGCACGAGAATTCCTAGAAGCCTGGCATTCCAACCGGAACTCCATCAACAAACACATTGATTTGGAGCCAATCTACCATCCCCTGAGAAAAAGAACAGGAAATGACATCACCAACCCAAGGAAACCTAACCAGATAAATAGAAAGCGGGACATAACACCAGCGCTTCGTCGGAGGCTCACTGATGATGTTACTAGAAAGGTGACGAAACGTCTGAAAACTAACCTTCCAGCTCAGCGAGCAAACTCACATCCAGGAGCTTTCTCCATCCTCTCCATGCATTGTTGTGGTATTGCAGTGTTCCCAGGAATGGTGCAATCTTATTAAACCAATTTTAAAAGCAGACTGATCAAAACTTTAAAAATTCTAGGCGTAAACACCTTGTTATCTCAGATTCTGCAGCATTTGAAGTTCCTACAATCCTTGAAGAACTATATGCTGGGATATGCTCAATGCTCTGGAACCATAATCATGGAATTCCTACAGTGTGGAAACAGGCTCTTCAGCCCAACAAGTCCACACCAAACCTCACAGCATCCCAGCCAGACCTATAACCCTCCTAATGTACCCCTCCCTGAATACAACAGGCAATTTAGCACAGCCAATCCACCTAACCTGCACATCTTTGGACTGTGGGAGGAAACCCACGCAGACACGGGGAGAATGTGCAGACTCCACACAGGCAGTCACCCAAGGCTGAAATTGAACCCGGGTCCGAGTGCTGTGAGGCAGCAGTGCTAAACACTGAGCCACCATGCCACTAAAATGCTTTCTCTCAGTACTTTCACCCAACTTTCTCTAAATATGCTTGTTTCAAGCTAAATGTTAATCTCTCCTTTTATGTATGTTCAGCACTTGCTCTGAATGTTATCACCTCATCCCTGGTACATACTGCACCTTCCCACCAACACCCTCCCTGAATATTCACACAGGGCATCAGAAGTAAAAGAAAATCACCTGCTAACACTACCTCACTACAAACAGCATTTCAGAAAAAAATGCTATCGAAGTATTCACTAGTTTTGAATTTGATGATGATGACTTGGATGTATTGAACGAGAGATTTTGGGAACACTGTGAGCCAGGAAAGGAAATGGTGCATACAATGCACATTTTTCATTTGAGTGCAAGAACAACCAATCAGTCAGGTGTGCATGTGACTGCTTCATTTTTCTCAAGTCGAGGCCTGTGAGTTTAATCAGATTACTGACTCACTGATGTGGGACACAACTGCGAATGACCAAGTCAGGTGGCATATTACGCCAAAAGCCAATTCTCACATTAGCCAGACCAATAGATATTTGCACATCTTGCAGAGTGAAATAAAAATGCTACATCAAGATGCAGAATTGCCTGTCCACAAAGTACATTCTTGCTGTCAGAACTCTACATGCTTTTCAGCACCTGAGACATGTTCTGCTCAGGGCCTGGCACAATATCTCTGCCTTACCCTGGCATTTTTGCACTTTGATGTCTCAACTAGAATTTAATGTCTCACAGTGCTCCTGTCTTGCCTGGTTGCTTATCACAGACATAAGCCAGGCAGCTTAGCATTGTTATTACCAGCAGTCAGTCAAGGGCTGGTCAGCAGCTGTGGCAACTAATGCATTTTTTTTTCACCAAATGGTCACGTCTCCAAGTCTCAGGGAAACAGTTCTCAGTCAGGGCAAGGGAGACAGGATTCAGTCAGGGGATCCTGACACAGCATGTCCAAGGAATCATTCGATATCAGCCCAGGGACTTTGACACTGTCAGTCAGCCATTTGGGGCAATCAGGATCAGGGAATCTGTATCACTACAGTACAGAGAGGTGGCCACACTCACTACTAATTATTCTCAAAATGCTGCAATAGACTTGTTGAGCCTGAATTATGTTCATCAATCCAAGCTGACCCTCTCCATTCCTGCCATTGGAGGTCAGTTTGATGAAATTCTCAAGGTTTTCGGGAGTTTGGGAGGTTCAAGTCCATAGCTCCCTGAAATAGCAACACAAGTAGATAAGATGGTGAAGAATTTCGCTTTCATGGTACACAGCATCAGGATATGGTCAACTTGGATGCCTGGTTCATAAGTGGCATGTCAGAGCATGCACTGTTTGTACGAGAATAACTATGGTTTCAACCATGAAATGGCCACAACTTGATCAAAAGAGAAAGTGGCCATCAAGCAGTTTGAACAGTCAGCTGTCAAATAAATTAAGAGAGAGTTAAACGTATTTGCAGGAGTTTTTGAAATTTTTTTTAAAAAATCATTCATGGGATGATCACATCACTGTATAAGAATGGCAGTTTCCTTCCCTAAAGGCCATCAGTGAACAGATGGGTTTTTCCAAGAAAGACAATGGATTGACAGTCATCATCAAATTCTTATTTCCAGATGGATTCACACCTAGGTCCCCGGACCAGTATCTCAGCCTCTAGGGAAGTGATGGACAGAATAAATAGAAAATATGTACTAGGAATCACACAATGTCTTGGTTTATGTTTCCATAATGAGATCCATCGCTGCTATGGACACCAGGTAAAGAGCTGAGGAGACTGCAATGCCCCCAGGCAGAGTCACAGCAGTCACCAGGTTTCACAGCCGACTGGGAAAATGCAATCAGGGATTATAGGACATGACACATCCCAATCCTATGTTTGGATTTAAAACTTTCCTTTGATTTTTATCTACAAAATGAAAGATTACCTTGTTTCCAATAAACAAACGTCTGTGGAGAGCAACAGAATCCGTCACTGTAAAGGTGCGCAGACCTATCTAACAAATAAAGGGCCATCGAGATCATCACAGAATTCCTGCAGTGTGGAAGATGGCCATTCAGTCAATACCAACCCTCCAAAGAGCATCCCAACCAGTCTCACACCCTACCCTATCCCTGCATTTTGCACACAAGATACTGTGGGCAATTTAGCATAGTCAATCTACATAATTTGCACATTTTTGGAGTGTGGGAGGAAACCAGAGCATCTGGAGGAAACTCACGCAGACAGTGTCTGGGTAAAACACTCTTCGTCAGGTCAGTGCGGACTTGATGGGCTAAGTGGTCTGCTCCCACAGTGGAGGGATTCTCTGATCTCCAGAAACAAGCCCAAAACACATGGTTTTTGAATCTACTATAACAATGTGTGGAGCTGGGTGAACACAGCAGGCCAAGCAGCATCTCAGGAGCACAAAAGTTGACCTTTCAGGCCTTGTCCCTTCTCTAGGCGCGAAAAGTCAGCTTTTGTGCTCCTGAGATGCTGCTTGGCCTGCTGTGTTCATCCAGCTCCACACTTTTTGTTATCTTGGATTCTCCAGCATCTGCAGTTCCCATTATCACTGATACTATTTTTGATTCTACTGTTAGCTATATTCAAACCAATCAACTTATTCAGAAATTTGCTGGTAGTTAACCAGTCCTGATGAACCGGGAAATCCCTTTTCACATATCGTGCAGGTGGATAGTCTTTAGTCAGTGTGAATGTGTCGATGTGTTGTGACAACGTGACTATTTCCAAGCTCTACCTTACACAACTGTTAGTGTGACATTTTATTCACAATACCAGCACCTTTAATTGAGCAGGGATCAGTAATATCTGTACAAACAGCCCCAAACCATGGTTCATTTGCTAGTGAGAGTGACAGCAAAGTCCTTCAACTGTGGTTGTCTGTGAACTCGCTGGTGTGTTAACAGTTTGGATGACAATGAATCCCTTCCCACACTCAGAGCTCATGAAAGGTCTCTCCCCAGAGTGAACTCGCTGGTGCATCAGTGGGGAATTCCAGTCAGCAAAGCCTTTCCCTCACGCAGAACAGGTCAATGGTCTCTCTCCAGTGTGACTCTGGTGGTCAGTTTCTAGCTCGGATCGATGAAGAAATTCCTTCTTGCAATCTGCACATTTCCACACTCTCTCTCAGTGTCACTGCACTGGTGTTCGGACATTTCAGATGAATCTTCACAGACTCTTCAACATACACACCATGTGCTTTTCTCCCCAATATGAGTGCTGCTTTTTTCTTCAATGTTCAAAATCCTGAGAAAATTGGGTTTGTGATAAACAAAGTGACTGTCAGACCTGGATGTGGAACAGTTTGAATTCTCCGACGGCAGACTATACTTTCAAACAGAAAGTAAGTGTAGCGAGTAAGAAACCAGAAGGGGACACACATTGTGAAACTGAGAAATTCTCTGGACATGTGTGGAGCAACACTTGGGGAATATGCTAGATCACCATTAGAACACATTCATTCACAAATATCCTCCAGGTAAGGGATCCAGTCAGTGTTTGCATCAAACTACCAAAAGAGAGAGGTGGGAGAGCCAGGGAGGAAGGACAGTCATTGTGTAGATCTGTAACTCAACCTTTCGATCCCTCTGAAAGACTAAGAATAGTGCAGAAGTAAAATTGTGGAAATCTGAAATGAAAACAAAAAAAAAATGCTTCGTCAGAGTTGTACAGCACAAAACAATCCCTTTGGTCCCAGTTGTCCACGCTGACCAGATATCCCAAATTAATCTAATCCCATTTGCAAGCATTTGACCTATATTCTGCTACACCTTTCCTATTCACATACCCATCCAGATACCTTTTAAATGTTGTAACTGTACCAGCTTCCACCAGTCCCTCTGGCAGCTCATTCTACACAAGCACCACCCACTTTCCCTTTAAAAAAAAACAAATTTGCTGGAAAAGCTCAGCAGGTCTGGTAGCATCTGTGGAGGAGGGAAAAAAAAGTTAACATTTTGGGACTGGTGACCCTCCCTCGGAACCCGAAACTCTTCTCTCCTCCAGAGATGCTGCCAAACCTGCTGAGCTTTTCCAGCAACTTTGTTTTTTTTTCAGATTTACAACATCTGCAGTTCTTTTGGTTCTCGGCTTTCCCTCTCAGCTTAAGCCAGTGTTATTAGTTCTAGTCTCCCCTAACCTGGGAAAACAATCTTGGCCATTCACCCTCCGCCCACCATAATTTTAACAACGTCTATAAGGTCACCAGTCAGCCTTCAAAACTTCAGGGAAAATAGACCCAGCATATTCAACTTCTCCCTTCAGCTCAAAACTTCCACCTCTTGCAACATTCTTGTAAATCTTTTCTGCACCCTGCTAAGTTTAACAGCATCATTCCTATAGCAGGGAGACCAGAACTGAACACAGTATTCCAAAAGCAGCATCATCAATGCCTTGTTCAGCCTATAACATGACCTCCCAACTCCTACACTCAATGCACTGACCAATAAATGCAGCACAGCAAATATCATCTTCACTACCTTCTGTACCTGCAAGTCACCTTCAAGGAACTGTGCACATGCACCCCAAGGAGTTTCTGTTACATAACAATCCCCAGGGCCTCATCATTAACTGTTTAAGTCCTGCGCTGATCGTCATTACCATAATGCAATCGCTCACATTTATCTGAACTAAAAACTTATTTCTATCACTCCTTAGCCCATCAACCCATCTGATTACGTTCCCATTGCACTTGGAGGTAAACTCCTTTGCTGTCTTCTACAACAATTTTAGTGTCATCTGCAAACTTACTAACCATTCCTCCAATATTCATTCCACATGATTTGCATCAATGATAAAAAAAGCAGTGGACCCAGCACTGATCCTTGCAGCACACTGCTGTTCATAGTCCTCTAGAATGAATCTGCTCCCCCCGACCCCACCATGATCCTGTTTCCTACCTTCAAGCCAATTTTGTTTCAAATAGCTAACTCTCCCTGGATCCCATTTGATCTAATCTTGCTAACCAGTCCATCATGTGGAGCTTTGGTGAATGCCTTGCTGAAGTCCATATAGACAGTGTCCACTGCTTTGTCTTCTTCAATCTTCTTTGTCACTTCTTCAAAAAAACTCAATCAATTAAGTGAGACAAGATTTCCTACTCACAAAGCCATGTTGACTATCCCTAATCAGTCTTTTCTTCTCTAAACACATGCAAATCCAGTCCCTCAGAATCCTCTCCAGCAATTTACCCACCACTGACATCAGGCTCAACGGTCGATGGTCCTCTGGCTTTTCCTTAAAGAATGGCACCACATTAGCCACCCGGCCTTCTGGCACTTCACTAGTGTCAGTGATACAAATACCGCAGCAAGGGGCCAGCAATTATTTCCCCAGCTTCTCCCAGAGTTTGTGGGTAACACCTGATCAGGAGCCAGGAACCTAACCACCTTTGTGCATTTTAAGACATCCAGCACCTAGACCTCTGTAATATGGCCACTTTTCGCAACTCATTATTTATGTTTCCAAGTTCTCTCACTTTCATATCCTTCTCTGCAGTAAATATTAATGCAAAATACTTACTTACTATCTCAGCCTGCAGTTGGACACAGGCAGCCTTGTTGATCTTTAAAGGGGCCATATTTTCTCCCTAGTTGTTTTTTTGTCCCAAATGAAGTTTCAGAATCTCTTGGGATTTCCCTTAACTCAATTTGCCAAAGATAGCTCATGTCTCCTTTTTGCCGTCCTGATTTCTCTTGAGTATACTCCTACTGCCCCTATACTTCGAGGGATTGACCCAATTCCTGTTGTCAATACCTGACATGTGCTGCCTTCTTTTTCTTGACCAGAGCCTCAATTTCTCCAGTCATCCAGTATCCCCTACATTTACCAGCCTTGCCCTTCACATGAACAGAAACATATTGTGCCTGGGCTCTCCTTATTTTAGTTTTGAGGGCCTCCCACTTTCCAAGCATTCCTTGACCTGCATATTACCTCTCCTGATCATCTTTTGGAAGTTCCTGCCCAATAATGTCAAAGTTAGCCTTACTTCAATTTAATACATACTTAGAATTTTGAAATGTATCAGTTTTATATTTAAACTGATCACATCTGCCTGCATCTGGCATATACTCCTCTAAACCTCTCCTATCTATGTCTTTATTCAAATGTCTTTTAAACAACGTGACTGTACCTGTATCTACCACCTCCTGAAAGTTCGTTCCACACATGGGCAACTCCATAAGAATAAAAATATCCGTCATGTCTTTTTCAATATGTCTTTCTCCTCTCACCTTACACACATGTCCCCTTGTCTTGAAATCACCCAACCTTGGGAATAAACCCTTGCTATTCGCCTAATCTGTGCCCTCATGAAAATATGAACCTCTAAGGTCACTCCTTAACCCGTTATGCTGCAGTGAGAAACGTCCTAGCTTTGGCTGTCTATGTGAGAATCAAGCCCTCCAATCCTGGCAACATCCCAGCAAGTCTATTCTGAACTGTCTCCAGTTTAATAATAACGTCCTTCCTGTAACAGGGCAACCAGAGCTGCACACAATACCTCAAATGAAGCCTAAACAATGTTGTATACAACCTCAACACAACATCCCAACTCTGAGACTCAGAGGTCTGAGCAATGAAGGCAAGTGTGCTAAACAACATATTAACCAGCCTGACTACTTGTCTACATAAACTTCAAAGAATTATGTACCTGAATCTCAGCATTTCTCTGTTTCACAACTCTACCCTGGGTGCAACCATCAATTGTGCAAGTCCTACCCTGTTCATTTTACCAAAATACAATGTCTCACATTTATTCAAATTGAACTTCATCCTCCACTCAACTCATTGACATAATTCATCAAGATCTCGCTGTCATCTTAGATAACCTTCACTCACCACTAATTCTAGTATCATCTGCAAACTTACTAATCTTGTCCCTTAAATTCTCATCCAAATATTTAATCTAAATGAGAAACAAAAGTGGCCCCTGCACTGATTGCTGTGGAACACACTGGTCACAGACCTCCACTCTGAAAAATCCCACAACACCACATTCTCTCTGACAACTAAGCCAATTCCGCTTCCAATTAGCGAGCTCTTCCTGAATCACGTGTGATCTAACTTTACTCATCAGTCTACCATGTGGAACCCTGTCAAAGGCTTCACTCTCACTCTGGGAGGTGCTGTAAATCTGACCCAATTCCCCCGCCATTTGTCCATCATTCCTTGAAAAGTTAAATCCCAACTTTCTTCTGAGAATAACTGCTAAATCTGCATCCAGCTGCCATTCAGGCTGTTCCAGATCCTGGGAACTTGCTGAGCCAAACAAACAATCTTCACATTTTCCCCCTGCATTATTTGCCAATTAGCTGAATGTTGTATTCTACGGTTACCAAACATTGCTACTACAATGGAAAATTATCTCAGCTTCTGTTAGCTCTCTCCAAACCAGAGACCCACCATAATTTTAATTGACTTATGGGATGTGGTCTATGTTGCACAGACAAATATTGATTGCCCATTTTTATTGGATATGGAGAAAGTGGTACTTTCTCTGACTGCTGCACTCCATGTGCTGTAAGTACACCACTGTGCTGTTTGGATGATAATCCACCCTGGAGCCTCACTACCCTCCCTACTGCAGGAATCATACCTCAGACCTCACTACCCACCCAATCATGCCCTCAAGCCTCACTTACCTGCATTACTGCAGGCATCACCCTCGAGCCTCAACACGCTTCACATCCCTGGAATCCCTCTCCAGCCTCACGACCTGCCTATCGCTAGAATCCCCCAGTAGCCTCATAACTCACACCATCTATTCAGATTCCTCCAGTCTCACAAACCACCTTATCTCTAATCTCCTCCAGCCCACAAACTGATCCCACGATGAAGCATTCCACTCTCGCACATCCCAGATGTCCAAGTTCTTCAAGGGCCGCAACGTTCCCCCGACAGTGGTCGAGAACGCCCTTGACTGCGTCTCCCGCATTTCCCGCAACACATCCCTCACACCCCGCCCCCGCCACAACCGCCCCAAGAGGATCCCCCTCGTTCTCACACACCACCCCACCAACCTCTGGACACAACGCATCATCCTCCGACACTTCCGCTATCTACAATCCGACCCCACCGCCCAAGACATCAGCACCACCCCTGTCTGCTTTCCAGAGAGACCACTCTCTCCGTGACTCCCTTGTTCGCTCCATACTGCCCTCCAAACCCACCACACCCAGCACCTTCCCCTGCAACCACAGGAAATGCTACACTTGCCCCCACACCTCCTCCCTCACCCCTATCCCAGGCCCCAAGATGACTTTCCACATTAAGCAGAGGTTCACCTGCACATCTGCCAATGTGATATACTGCATCCACTGTACCCGGTGTGGCTTCCTCTACATTGGGGAAACCAAGCAGAGGCTTGGGGACCGCTTTACAGAACACCTCCGCTCGTTTCGCAATAAACAACTGCACCTCCCAGTCGCAAACCATTTCCACTCCCCCTCCCATTCTTTAGATGACATGTCCATCATGGGCCTCCTGCAGTGCCACAATGATGCCACCCGAAGGTTGCAGGAACAGCAACTCATATTCCGCTTGGGAACCCTGCAGCCCAATGGTATCAATGTGGACTTCACCAGCTTCAAAATCTCCCCTTCCCCCACCGCATCCCAAAACCAGCCCAGTTCGTCCCCTCCCCCCACTGCGTCACACAACCAGCCCAGCTCTTCCCCTCCACCCACTGCATCCCATAACCAGTCCAACCTGTCTCTGCCTCCCTAAACTGTTCTTCCTCTCACCCGTCCCTTCCTCCCCCCTCAAGCCGCACCTCCATCTCCTACCTACCAACCTCATCCCACCTCCTTGACCTGTCCGTCTTCCCTGGACTGACCTATCCCCTCCCTAACTCCCCACCTATACTTTCCTCTCCATCTTCGGTCCGCCTCCCCCTCTCTCCCTATTTATTCCAAAACCCTCACCCCATCCCCCTCTCTGAAGAAGGGTCTAGGCCCGAAACGTCAGCTTTTGTGATCCTGAGATGCTGCTGGGCCTGCCGTGTTCATCCAGCCTCACATTTCATTATCTTGGATTCTCCAGCATCTGCAGTTCCCATTATCACAAACTTCTTTAGCTCTATAATTGTCTTCAGCCTCACAAACCTCCCTTTGTCTGAGGTCTCCTCCAGCCTCACAATCTTCCCCATTTCTGTAATCTCTTCCAAGCTCACTTTTCCCTATTTTTGTAGTCTTCTCCAGTCTCAGAACCCTTCCTGCCTCTAATATCGTCCGGCCTCACAAATGGATGATACAAGAACGATATTTCTTTCCTCTAATACAATCCTTATTTTTATACACCCACTTGATGGCGGTGCTTTCACTTTCCTGGGCTTCAGGCCCCAGAATTGAGGTAAACCGCATTACGTCTATACCTCCCTTTTCTCCCGAAAATACTGACCAATCATGAGTCATTTATTCTAATAGCTCATATTCTGAAATGACTTGAAATATTGCTGGGTATCTTCCTATGTGAACTGCCTCGGAGGTCTACAGTACAGAAAAAGGCTTTGTGGCCCATCCAGCCAGTGCCGGTTAAAAACCACCGAACCGTTCTAATCCAATTTTCCAGAACTTGGCCCATAGACTGGCCTGTGTTGGCATCACAAGTGTGCATCTATATATGCCTTAAACGCTATGAGGATCTCTGTGCCCACCACCCTCACAGACAGTGAGGTTCAGTGCCATTGTCACAGCATGATGACATCACAGACAGGAACAGAGACGAGCTGAGTCTGTGCAAACCAAAGATCCCCCACACACTGAAGGACGGGAGGGTCCCTGATAGGGGGCAGAGGAGATTTAACAGAATGGTTTGTAGGGAGAGGGTTTTTAGTTGCATGGTTAGGGCTGTTATTATAATTTCATGTGACTTAGACATTGCTGGTACATATTGAGAATAACCATCTACAATAGATGGACTCTCCTTCTCAACCTCTCCCCTCGCCTGGGGTGCAGTAATCTTCAGGTTAAACCAGCCCTATAGTCAGGTAGGACAATGGTGACTTTACCTTGGGCATAGTGATGCCACTGTGCCTCGGTGGTGCAGAGGGGAATGTTGCATGTGGTGGATGGGACACCACTCTGACACTGCTTCACCTGGAGGATGTTACCTTTCTTTAATATTGTTGGGGCTGTACTCATGCAGGGAAGTGGAAAATGTGCCAACACAATCCGGATGATCCACACACAGGAAACAAACAGTCATTGGGGAATCAGGTGCTTGGAGAAACTAAGATTGATCTCCTTTTAACAAAGGATTTTGAGGGGACCTTAATAGGCGGTGTTTCCAAAAGATAAACATTAGGACGGCAAAACGCACACTCAACTGGCCATAAGAAAGGACTACAGGACATATGTTGAAAGTCGTAGGAAAGATCTATTGAGAGAATGGAGTAATAAGAGAGAAATTTTACACGGCAAATGGGAACGAGCTGGAACACAATACTCACACACAATGCGAATATCCAGGTGCTGATGAATTAAGTAATTCTGTCAGTTTCGTGTTACAATTATTGAGCTTCCCAACTGAAAGTCCACTTGTAATATTCTGTAACACAAATTCATAAAATACATCACTGACAGTCAGGTTAGAAATTCACAACATCTCCTCCTGGCCAAGGATAACTGTGCATTGTTCCTGCTGCACATTATTCCTTGTGGGGGTCCACAGTTGATTCAGGGGAATAGCACAGTGCTATTCCGACCAGATTATTTGACCTGGGAGTACTCAGCATTGACTCTGACGCCTGGAAGTCTCATGGCTCCTGCTGATTACGATGTACCATCCTCCCTCTGTTGATAAATCGGCAGCAGTATTATCGCTAGATTATTGATCCAGAGACCGAGATAACATTCTGGGGACCTGGGATCGAATCCTGCCATGGCAGATGGTGAAAATTGAATTAAATAATGATCTGAAATTAAGAGTCTACTGATGACCATGAAACTATTGCCAATTATCAGGAAAGACCCATCTGGTTCGCTTTTGTCCTTTCAGGAAATTTGCCATCCTTACCTGGTCTGGATGACATGTGACTCCAAAACATAGCGATGTGGTTGACTCTTTATTGCCTTCCAGGTAATAAATGCTGGTGCAGCCAGCAATTACCACATCCCAAGAGTGAATTTTAATAAACAAAAAACTCCTCCATGTTGAACAGCTCTTGGAGAAAGCACTGAGAGTGTGAACAGCACTAAATGTACTCAATGTCCACCTTCAGGAGTAATTTGCAGGAGGATTACCAATCAGGCTAGTCGGGTCCTAAAGGACAAAGCTGCCTGGCTGGGACTGCAGCAGGTGGTGACGCACCAAACGGGGAAAACATAGCTGATCTCATCATCACCAATTTCCCAGCTGCAGAGGCATCTGTCCGTGACAGAACTGATAACAGCGACCACCGCACACTCCTGTGGAAACAAAGCCTCATCTTAAACTTGATAATACCCCCCCATTGCGTTGGGTGGCACGAACTTTGGCTGAAAGGAACAGACTTGGAACAGACACAGGAACTCCAAACCTGATATCTATGAGGCTTTGAGAGAGACTACAACAGTAGCAGACCTTCTCCAGCTAAATCTGTAACCTCATGGCCCAGCATACCCTACAGTCAGCCATTGCCAATGACCCAGGAGACAAACACTGGTTGAATGGAATAGTATCGGAGTACATGCCAAGAACAGCACAAGGCAGACTTAAAAATAAGGTGCCAACCTGGTAAAACTACCAAACAGGACTACCTGCATGCCAAATACCATAAGCAGCAAGAGTTAGAGCTAAGCCACCCCATAACCAATAGATGAGATGTAAGCTCTGCAGTTCTGTCACACCCAGTCGTGAATGGTGACGAACAATTAAACAACTCACTGGAGGAAGCATGCCAAAAATCCCCATCCTTACTGACAGAGGAGCCCAACCTATCCATGCAAAAGGTAAGAGTGCAGCAATCTTAAGCCAGAAGTGTCAACTGGATGATCCATCTCAGCCTTCTCCAGAGGTCCCCAACATCAGAGATGTGAGTTTTCATCCAATTTTATTCATTTCAAATAATATCAATAAACGGAAGAATTGTGCAAAGGTTATGGGTCCTGACAACACTGGCAATAGTACCGATGACTAGTGCTCTAGAGCTTGCTAGCCACCAAGCCAAACTGTTTCAGTCCTGCTACAGCGCTGGCATCTACTGCCAATTTGGAAAACCGCCCAGGTCTGTTCAGCACAAAAACACAGCAAATCCAACCCGACCAACTTCCCCTCAAGCAGTCTACTCTCTATCGTCAGTAAAGTGATGGAAGGTGTTGTCAACAGCAGTATTCAGCAGCACTTACTCAGAAGTAACCTGCTCAGTGATACCCAGTTTGGGCCACGGCGGGCACTTGGTTCCTGATTTTATTACAGACTTGATCCACAAATTCACAAGCAGCTGAATCCCTGACGTGAGGTGAGGGTAAACAGCAGAGCCCTGCACAAAAACCACTTATTTCCACTTCAGTGACAATGACCCAACAACAACACCTCAGCTTCAGGTCATTTGCTGAACCTCTCATCTATTCCTGTGTTACCTCTAGACTGAACTATCCAAACACACTGCCAGTCAGCCTCCCACATTCAACGGCCCGGAAACCTCAAGAATACCTAAAATTCTGCTGCACACAAGTTCATTTGTACCAAGACCTGTTCACCCATCACTGCTGTGCTCCCTGACCCACAAAGGCTCCTATTTATAAACAACAATTTAAAATTCCCATCCTTGATTTAATTCCCGGCTGTGATGAGCCCTATCTCCCTGCACCACACAACGTTCAAGACTTAGACAATTCATTTAGTTTCAGCTCCAACAATGCACTTTGTCATTGCTTCACGACTGGAGGCTGTTTCCACAGTTGCCAGGCAACGTGGTCTGGAATTCCCATGATAAACCTCTTAAGTTTGCTTTCCTTCTTTAAGGAGTCAGGAAAACCTGCAAATTTGGTAACTTTTTGGTCACCTGATCTAATGTGGCCTTATGTCAAAAGTTTCTGGATAATATTTTTGTGAAATTCTAAAACATGATAAAAATACAAATTGTTTGTTGATTTGGGCACACTATCAGCTCTTCAGTATCGCTAGATGACCGATCTGTAACTTCTCAAATGACCGCATTGTGGGAGCACCTTCATCATACGAACTGCAGCAGCACATGAAAGTTAAATATCACCTTCTCCACAGGGAACAGGGCTTTGGCAACGATCGCTGGTATCTGTGGAAGGAGAAACAGTAAATGTTGCAGAAGTGCAAAATGAATGACAGAATAAGAATGCTGTCGAATTTGGTGGTCTGAAATGGAAGAAAAATGCACTTTCTTTCTGGGAAATATTTCCTGGCTGTGAAAGATACCGTTCAAAAATTAATCTGGTAAGAGAGCAGCACATGGTGAGGGGGTGGGGAGCAGTGGAAAATTTATTTACAAAAAAGGTATAAGGAATTAACAATAAAATACTGCAGAGATCAAATATACCCATCATTAGAGACCAACACCGACAAAAGTGATCAGGAAGCACAGAAGCGACTAAGAGCAGTGCGAGCTGCTACTATCCCACACTCTGGGAAAGAAATCCATAAGAAACAAACACTTGGATAAGAGAAAATGGGAACTGCAGATGCTGGAGAATCTGAGATAACAAAGTGTGGAGCTGGATGAACACAGCAGGCCAAGCAGCATCTTAGGAGCAGGAAAGCTGACGTTTCGGGCCTGGACCCTTTATCAGAAATGGGGGAGGGGAAAAGGATTCTGAACTAAATAGGGAGAGAGGGGGAGACAGATCGAAGATGGAGAGAGAAGATAGGTGGAGAGGAGACAGACAAGTCAAAGAGGCAGGCCAGGGAGGACTGATAGGTCAAGGCGGTGAGATGAGGTTAGTAGGCAGGAAACAGGGATGCAGCTTGAGGTGGGAGGAGGATATACAAGAGAGGAAGAACAGGTTAGGGAGGTGGGGACAAGCTGGGCTAGTTTTGGGACGCGGTTGGAGGAGCGGAGATTTTGAAGCTTGTGAAATCCACATTGGCACCAATGGGCTGCAGGGTTCCCAGGCAGAATGAGTTGCTGTTCCTGCAACCTTCGGGTGGCATCGCTGTGGCCCTGCAGGAGGCCCAGGATGGACACATCGTCTGAGGAATAGGATGGGGTGTTGAAATGGTTCGCGACTGGGAGGAGCAGTTGTTTATTGCGAACCGAGCGGAGGTGTTCTGCAAAGCGGTCCCCAAGCCTCCGCTTGGTTTCCCCGATGTAGAGGAGGCCACAACAGGTACAGCGGATGCAGTATACCACATTAGCAGATGTGTAGTTGAACATCTGCTTGATGTGAAAAGTCTTCTTCGGGCCTGGTTTGGGGGTGAGGGAGGTGGTGTGGGGGCAGGTGCAGCACTTCCTACAGTTGCGGTTGAAAGTGCCAGGTGTGGTGGGGCTGGAGGGGAGTGTGGAGTGGACAAGGGAGTCATGTACAGAGCGGTCCCTCTGGAATGTCGACAAGGGTGGGGAGGGGAAAGTGTCTTTGATGGTGGGTCGGTTTGCTGATGGCGGAAGTGTCAGAGGATGATGCGTTCGATCCGGAGATTGGAGGAGTGATATGAGAGGATGAGGGGGATTCTTTTTCGGTTGTTATTACAGGGACGGGCTGTGAGGGAGGAGTTGTTGAAAAATGCAGGAGACACAGTGAAGGGTGTTCTCGATTACTGCGGGGGGGGGAGGGGAAGTGGGGGCTGGGGTTGCGGTCCTTAAAAAACAAGGACTTCTGAGATGTACAGGAGTGGAACCCTGGGAGCAGATGCGGAGGTGAAGGAATTGGGAATAGGAGATGTCATTTTTGCTGGACGGTGGGTGGGAGGAGTTGTATACTCGCTAGCTGTGGGAGTCAGTGGGCTTGAAATGGATATCGGCTTCTATATGGTTGCCCAAGATGGGAACAGAGGTCCAGGAATGAGAGAGAGGTGTTAGAGATGGTCCAGGTGAACTTAAGTCTGGGGTGATAGGTACTGGTGAAGTGGACGAACTGCTCGAGCTCCCCATGGGAGCACAAGGCAGCGCCGATACAGTCATCCGTGTACTGGAGGAAGAGGTGGGGCTCAGGGCCAGTGTAGGTACGGAAGAGGAATTGTTCCAACAAAGAAGCAGGCATAGCTTGGGCTCATGCAGGTACCCATGGCCACCCTCTTTGTCTGTAGGGTGTGGGAGGAGTTGATAGAGAAGTTGTTGAGGGTGAAAATGAGTTTGGCAAAGCACCTAAGGTGGGGGAGGTGGGGGTGGTCAGTGGAGGGGTACTGATCAGACCGGCAGGACGGGAAATAGCGTAGGGCTTTTAGGCCATCTGTATGGGGAATGCAGGTGCTCATGTGGTAAACTACATACGCTCTACCCTTTCTGGCCTCCTCTACATCAGGGAAACCAAGCGGAGGCTTGTGGACCACATTACAGAACTTCTACGCTCAGGTCGCACGAAACAACTGCTCATCCCCACTTCCCTAACCTGTTCTTCCTCTCACCTATCCCCTCCTCTCAACTCAAGCTGCACCCCCATTTCCTACCTGCTAACCTCATCCCAACCACTTGACCTGTTGGTCCTCCCTGGACTGACCTATCCCTTCCACACCTACACTCACTTTTACCTGCTCCATCCCCATCTCTTTAACTTGTCTGTCTCCTCTCCACCTGCCTCCCCCTCTCTCCCTATTTATTTCAGTATCCCCTTCCCCTCCCGCATTTCTGAAGGGTGTAGGCCCGAAAACGCCAGCTTTCCTGCCCCTCTGATGCTGCCTGTCCTGCTGTGGTCCTCCACCCCCACACCTTGTTCTCTCACTTTCAGCCTGATGCGGCTGCGCATGCGCCCAGCTTGAGCTTGGCGCTTCGAAAGTTTCAAAGCTACCGCGCATGCGCCTCGCGGATCATTGCCCCCAATAAAGATGGTGGCGGTCACACAGGCCTATCGCCATCTGAGGCATTGATTTGTTTTCTGCAAACGTGAGTCTGGGAGTTTCAAACGTGTGTGTTTTCCGACGTGCACTAAGTGTTTGTAAAACTTCTAAACCCATACGAATATCACTCCCCTCCCGCTTTCTGCCGTTTTGCTTTCTTTACCGTGTCCTGCTCTTACCTCAATTGCACAAATCTTGGTCTCAGCGAAGGAGCTAGGCCCGAAACGTCAGCTTTCCTGCTCCTCTGATGCTGCTTGACCTGCTGTGTTCATCCAGCTGCACACCATGTTATCTCAGAGTCTGTGGTATCTGCAGTTCTGGTTATCTCAGCGACTCTGGACAGCTCTCGTGGATGATCACGTGGTTTTCACCGATCCCGCCCCATCTTCATTCCGATTGGCTAGAAGGGCAGGGACTTCCGCCCGGCCCTGCACTGCATCTCTGTGCTCATATTGGTCGCGCACTGACATCAATCACCCAGACGCCATTGTCAGCTGGAGCATGCGCAGTGCTTTGTGTTGTCATTGTCAGAAGCAAATGATCGTCGTCACAATGTTGCATTTTGAGACAAATGAGACTGAGAACCGGATGAGAAAGATTGTTACATTAGCGATCCTGGGGTTTTAATAAGTCGCTCTGAGGAAGGGGCACTGCACCCGAAACGTTAACTCTGTCTTTTTACCTTCACAGATGCTGCCAGACCTGCTGAGCTTTTCCAGCAACTTTGTTTTTGTTCCTGATTGACAACATCCCAGTTCTTTTGTTATTTTTTAATAAGTCGCGATTGAAAATGCTTCCTGCAGCTCAAAGCTAAAGATAGCTCTTGATACCGCTCTGCCAGCGAATAGGGAAATGGCGGTGAAATAAGGGTAATAAATACAGGTATAACAGTCCTCAGGTAAGATGTAAAGAGAATAATTATGAATATGAAGAACACCACGTGGTGAAGTGGGGTGAGTGTTGTTCATATGAACTGTGATTGGGCAGAGAGGGAGGGTAATAAAAAAAGAACAAGCATAAAAGAGATTCTTAAGAAAGGTCTGTGCAATAGAAAACAAGGGGAATCAGAAGGTAAAAGCCAAAGACGGAGGAAACAGTTTGAAGACCGAGGCTGCAAAAACTTCAATAAGTTGTTTCACTGCTAGTTATTGACACTAGCAGTATAACCCACATTCAACTGGAAATAGCTGTCTGAGTTGTCACTATAGTTTACTTCATAACAGATAAACTTCTCCACACTTTGTCTCAATAAGGCTGACAGTTGGTTCATAAATCAGTTCTTCTGCCAAGTCCATTCCTGTTTGAAAAGGGGTGTAGATCACATTTAAATCGACCATGCTAAATGTCAGTCCAGGCTGGCAGCCAAACTCCACTCCCTCACCACTGACTCCATCCCTGCCCCTGGTAACTGGCTGGTAACACACTGCTCACAGTCATGGTGCAATATTTCACCCCAAGATGAGCTTCCAACCACATTTCTCACCCCCACGCCCATTACCACAAAGACCACGTATAATTTCAACCTCAACAAGATCTCAGTTCATCTGTTGCTGAAACTCTCATGCATTCCTTTGTTACCTCTCGACTTAACTCCCCAAACACACTCCCGGCCGGCTTCTTAATTCTACTGCCCTGAAATCTTGAAATGACCCAAAAATCTACTGCCTGTGTGTTTACTCTCACCAATTTCAACATCTTCGGGTTTTGCCATCCGGTGCTCATTAACATACACATTTTCTGGGTGGCAAAGCACCAAGGTATTGAAATTCATATCCTTATTTTGAAATTTTGTCATCAAACCTCCTTCTTTTGATAGTGCCTCCAGCTGCAAAACCCTCTGAGATATATCTGAAGAAGGGTCACTGGACACAAAACAATAATGCTGTTCTCTCTCCACAAGCACTGCCAGATATGCTGAGTTTTTCATGAATTTCTGTTTGTGTTACTACTTTCAAGCATCTACTGTTCTTTTTATTTTTCCGTCAAGATATTTGTTCTCCCTGACTTCCACCCTCCTGTGGATTTCTGGCTTTAACTTTCCCACCTTTTTCATGGCCTCAGTTTCCAAGGCCATAAACTCTTGAATTTACTCCCTAAACATCCCTGGTTTTCAAAGTCCCTTTGTTTGTTCAGGATATTCCTTGAAACCTACTTCATTGGCCAGTTTTGAGTCACTTGTCCTAATAAGTGCCTGGTATCAAATATTGTTTTGTGACAACCTTGTGTAATATGTCAGATCATTGGATTGAATCAAAAATGTGAAAACATTTAAATTGTTCTTTTGGAAAACATCACTAATCCTTCACGATCATTTGGTAACTCCTTACCTAATATTGTTGCAAGTGCGACTTCATTACATGGACTGCAATCGTCGAGAAAGGTCAAACATCAAATTCTCCAGAGGTAACTGAGGATTGGCAATAGTTACTGATACCTGTGGAGAGTGATCCAAAGTTCATTTATCAGGAAATGTTGAATGAATGACATGGTGCAGAACTTGTTGGTTAATATAAGCTCAGAACAGAAAAGAAAAGGACTGCATTAAGAATAATTCCTGACTACAAAACATACTGTGGGAAGACAAAGCTTCTGAAACCATAGGGTTCAATGAAAGAAATGTGGTGGAAAGCTCATCTGGACGTCATCTGATAGAGTAACAGAAGCATTCAACAGACAGGTACTTCCACATTATTAGAGACAGAGGTAAGGCAGAAGTGAAACAGAGCAATATACTGAAATGGATTCAGATCCATACTAAAGGAGACACACCAGCCCTAAAGCTACAGAACATCTCACAGGTAACAGGCACAGCACTAAAACTCAACATTGTTGACGAATGGTCAAAAATACTCCACCACGTCACTGTTGACAATTTGAGATTCTCCTGTTGCACCTGCAGCTGGAAAGATATCAGAAATACTGGAGTTAGAGAAAATTCTGTCAGTTGAGGAAATCCCTAAGGAACAGGTGGTCTCACTGTGCTACTGTTGCTGCAGTAGGATCTTCAGAGGAGATAGATTCATTCATAAACCAGAAAGTTTCAGGACTGACGGAGTTGTGAAGCGATGGACCACTTGGAGTTGGAGGGAGATTTTATGAATGCATCTATCTCCTCTGATGATCCTCCCCTCCTTCACAATGTATGACAATGTCTGTTCTGAGTATACCTGGTCATCCTCGGCCAGGAGGAGGGACGTCGTGAATTCCTGAAATAAAAGAGAGGTGTTGGAGCATCCCATAAGCCTGGCAACATCTAGGGAGAGAGAAATAGTGCTAATGTTTAGAACCAGTTATTGTACTTTTATCTTTGCACTGATAGTGATTGATTTTTGAAGCTTCTTTCACTGAGGCTCATTTGAGGACCTACATATAAAATATTAAATCAAACAAAAGGAATAATTTGTGTGTCTGATTTCCAACCGAGACTGACACTGTCCTTACTAAACTTCTTTTACAGAATATATTAAAACAAATCACAGACAGGAAACTTTAAACAAACATCAAATCAAAATTTGGCATGATCAATCGATTAATCAGAAACTGGACATTATTGGCCTTTTGAGTGTAAGTATTCGGGTCCCTGTCATTACCATTCACTGAAGGTAATTTAACCGTTATAACCTTCATGTTGATCTAAATCTGACATTTGTATCCCATGATCCATTTCTTTTCAGTTAATGTGAACCCCTTGTTTTGTCGACGTTGCCTCAACCAACAGTAAACATTATAGTTCCGTCAAATCTCCCTTCAGCTTCAGTTAATCCCTGACATCGTAAGCCTTTCCATTTTTAACCTTCCTGGCAAAGGAACACGTCTGCTCCCTCTCAGCGACCTACGTCCTTCCCAATGTGTGGGTGATCTCCGGTTTGCACAAACCCAGATGCCCTGTGTTCCCATGTGTGATGTCATCATGCAGCAACAGTAGCACAGTGACATCGCCTGTTCCTTAGGTATTCCCTCAATTGAGAGATTTTTCTCTAACTCCAGTATTTCTGATATCTTTCCAGCTGCAGGTAGAACAGGAGAATCTCAAATTGTTAACAGTGACGTGGCGGAGTATTTTTGACCATTCATCAACAAGATCTTGGACAAAATCGATAAGGAAGATCTGACGAAGAAGCTGTGTGAAAGGGCTTCTATAGCCTGGCTGCAGTAATTGTTTGTAGATAGTTTGACAGAGTGGTCAAAATCACTACATTTAAGCTCTAGTCTCTATCGAGTCATGGATATGAATCTTACCGGTAACCAAAATCATGAGTGATCTACCTCAGGCAGTCACATCGAAGGAGCTGGGCAACTTCAAGTTTGCAATGTTTACATTTCTTCTGGGTAACTGTGGCTGCTTGGGCCTCTGATATGCTCGGTGCTGAAAGTGGGAAAATGGGCAACAGACTGCGAAAACAACAAGAGCTCTGGCTTCACAACGGCCCTTCAGAACTCCGCTAACACCCTGCTTTAGCGGATTTTGCATAGCTTGTTGATGCCAGTTTTTATGGCTCAACCGGTCAGCATTAGGTGGTAAACTGAAAAGTCGGGTGTTTGAGACCATCCAGGCACACAACTTTAGTTATTTTGGATCAAGCAATTTAAGTGACCACCTACCTGAGGTTACCCCATGAAAAAGCTACAACAAGATTGGATTCAAAACACATCCATCAATGATTCTCTCTTCCCCAGCTCCACACAGAGTGAGACTGGGGCAAGCAGAGGGTTTGACTTCGCTCTCCAATCTCCATTGCCAGATTTTATGGGCAGAGAGATCAAGGACAGAGAGATCAAAAGATCGTACAAATGGTTTGAGTGCAGTCTCCTATAAACAGTCTCTGCAGGTGATCTAAAGTGTTAAACGGTGTGAGGAAAGTGTCAACAGCTGAATAACAGGTGAAGGGATGACCTGTGATCTGATTAAATGAGGCAGAGAGATAATTACAAAAACAAACTAAAAATAAGGTTGTGGTTGGCACAAACCAATTTCTGATGAAGGGTCTAGGCCCAAAACATCAGCTTTCCTTCTCCTAAGATGCTGCTTGGCCTGCTGTGTTCATCCAGCTCCACACCTTGTTATGGCTGGAATTATGTGATAGGGATAAGAATCACTTGCTGATAGTCTAACCAAAGTAATAAATAATCCAAAATTGTACTAACTAATCAAGAGAGAGATGTCATAACAATTTATCAAGGTGATGGTGTTGAAATAGGACAATAAGGAAGATTTTATAGATGCAGAACAGTACAGGGGGATCACATGTAGACATGAACTTAAGATCATGATTGAGGCTGTCTTCATGGGCATGGAATTTGGCTATCAGTTTCTGCTCGGTGATTTTGCTTTGTCGTGTATCTCAAAGGTCACGTTGCATGTTTTCCCGAAGATTGGACGCTTAATGTACTTTACTGCTGAAGTGTTCCCCAAGTGGGAGGGAACATTCTTGTCTGGCAATTGTTGCACAGAGTCCATTCATCCGTTGTCATAGCGTCTGCATGTTCTCACTAATATACTAAGCCCGGGGCATTCTTACCTGCACTGTGTGAGGTCGATAATGTTGGCCCAGTCACATAAGTATCTCCCTTTATGTGGTGGGTGGTGGCTGCATGTGTGATGCTAGTATCCATGTCAATGATCTGACATCTTTCAGAGGTGCCAGTGGCAGGGTTGTGTGGTGTTGTGGTCGAATTTGTCCTGAAGGTTGAGTAGCTGGCTGCGAACGACAGCCTGATTAAGGTTTGGAGGTTGTTTGAACAGAGAAGTGAAGGTGTATGGATGATCTTGGTGAGATGCTGGTCATCATCATTGACATGTTGAAGGCTGTGGAGAACATGGTGCAATGTCTCCGCTCTGGGGAATTCTTTATGATGAAGGGCGCTCTCTAGGTTGCATCCTGTGTCTGTCTTCTGAGGAGGCCATTGTGGGTTTTTGCTGTGGCACGTTGGAACTGATGAGCCTCTGTCCAAAAATAAGTCTCTGTCAGTGATCAAAAAGTGTTAGATGGCGTGAGTAAAATGTTAACAGCTGAATAGCAAGGGAAGGGTTGACCTATGATCCAAGTAGAGGAGGAAGAGAGATAATTACAAGAAAATTTTAAAAAGACGGTGCTGGAGAGAAACAAAATGACTTTGTTTTTCCTGCAGAACATTAAAACCAATTTTGAGCACTTATTCCAGAATTTTAAATGAATATTTTAAAGCTATTGCCCTCATCTTTGAACAGCCCACATGACTGCAAATTACACTGTCAGACGCTGGATAAATTTGGGAAATTGCTTCAATAAACCCATTCATTTCTGTTACAGATCGTAAGGAATTCTCATTCGGCTGAAGAGACACGATCAACACTTTGTTTGTTCTGCGTGCAGGGTCTCAGCGAAGATCTGAAGAGACTTTATACAACTGTTTCAGAAACTGTCGCCAATTTTACTTCTTACATCAGCCAGTGCATCGAAGGCCTGCAAAGCTGGCAACTGATCGAATTGGGGGGAGCTGGTTACATTGAAAATACATTTAAACTCTCTCCCAAATGAGAAAGGCCTCAAATATTTATCACAGTTTCAAGCAAACTACAAAACACATATAGAATCGTGAATTAAATTATTGATAATGTATAATCCATGTGTTAGGATTACAGAACGAAAGAACACTGCTGATGGTTCAAATCTGAAAGACTAAAGGTGAATGTGAGAGACACCCAGCAGGACAGAATCTAATCTATCAGCAGGGAATCTCTCCACCCCCAGAGACTGAGGTTAGATTCTTTCGAGCAGCATAGACTGAGGAAGGGTCACCAGACCCAAAAGGTTAACACTTTTTTTCTTCACAGATGCTGCCAGACCTGCTGAGCTTTTCTTGCAACTTCTGTTTTTGTTTCCACTGAGAGACTGGGGGCAGGGGAGGGTGGCGAGGACATGAGTGTGATGTGTACATTTATGAGGGAAACAGACAGAGTAAACAAGATGAATCTTTGTGCTTGGCGGTGGAATCAGTATCGGGGAGGGGGGGCCTAGGACAGACACATTAGTTGAGATGTAAGGATTTTTTTTCACTCAGATAGTGGGAATCTGAAACTCACAGCCTGGAAATGTGGGAGAGGTGAAAACCATCATCACATTGCACTGGTCTTTAGCTGTAAAAAATAAGCGCTGAAAGAACTGTGGATGTTGTATATCAGAAACAAAGCAGATATTGTTGACAAAGTTCATAATAATAAAGTGTGAAGCTGGATGAACACAGCAGGCCAAGCAGCATCTCAGGAGCACAAAAGCTGACGTTTCAGGCCTAGACCCTTCATCTGAGAGGGGGATGGGGTGAGGGTTTTGGAATAAACAGGGAGAGATGGGGAGGCAGAAAGAAGATGGAGAGAAAAGAAGATAGGTGGAGAGGATGGTATAGCTGGGGAGGTCAGGAGGGGATAGGTCAGTCCAGGGAAGACGGGCAGATCAAGGACGTGGGATGAGGTTCGTCGGTCGGAGGTGGAGGCGCGGCTTGGGGTCGGAGGAAGGGATGGGTGAGAGGAAGAACAGGTTAGGGAGGCAGAGACAGGCTGGGCTGGTTTTGGGATGCCGTGGGGGGAGGGGATGAGCTGAACTGGTTGTGTGATGCAGTGGGGGGAGGGGACGAACTGGGCTGGTTTTGGGATGCGGTGGAGGAAGGGGAGATTTTGAAGCTGGTGAAGTCCACATTGATGCCATTGGGCTGCAGGGTTCGCAAGCGGAATGTGAGTTGCTGTTCCTGCAACCTTTGGGTGGCATCATTGTGGCACTGCAGGAGGCCCATGATGGGCATGTCATCTAAAGAATGGGAGGGGCAGTTGAAATGGTTCGCGACTGGGAGGTGCAGTTGTTTATTGCGAACTGAGCGGAGGTGTTCTGCAAAGCGGTCCTCAAGCCTCCGCTTGGTTTCCCCAATGTAGAGGAGGCCTCACCGGGTACAATGGATACAGTATATCACATTGGCAGATGTGCAGGTGAACCTCTGCTTAATATGGAAAGTCATCTTGAGGCCTGGGATAGGCGTGAGAAAGGAGGTGTGGGGGCAAGTGTAGCACTTCCTGCGGTTGCAGGGGAAGGTGCCGGGTGTGGTGGGGTTGGAGGGCAGTGTGGAGCGAACCTGGGAGTCACGGAGAGAGTGGTTTCTCCGGAAAGCAGACAAGGGTGGGGATGGAAAAATGCCTTGGGTGTTGGCATCAGATTGTAGATGGTGGAAGTGTCGGAGGATGATGCGTTGTATCCGGAGGATGGTGGGGTGATGTGTGAGAAGGAGGGGGAGCGTCTTTGGGCGGTTTTGGCAGGGGCGGGGTGTGAGGGATGTGTTGCGGGAAACGCGGGAGAAGCGGTCAAGGGCGTTCTTGACCACTTTGGGGTTAAAGTTGCGGTCCTTGAAGAACTTGGACATCTGGGATGTGCGGGAGTGGAATGCCTCATCCTGGGAGCAGATGCAGCGGAGGCGGAGGAATTGGGAATAGGGCATGGAATTTTTGCAGTAAGGTGGGTGGGAGGAGGTGTATTCTAGGTAGCTGTGGGAGTTGGTGGGCTTGAAATGGACATCAGTTACAAGCTGGTTGCCTGAGATGGATGCTGAGAGGTCCAGTAAGGTGAGGGATGTTTTGGAGATGGCCCAGGTGAACAGGAGGTTGGGGCGGAAGGTGATAGTGAAGTGGATGAACTGTTCGAGCATCTCTGGGGAGCAAGAGGTGGCGTTGATACAGTCATCAATGTAACGGAGGAAGAGGTTGGGTTTGGGGCCTGTGTAGGTGCGGAAGAGGGACTGTTCCAGGGAACCGACAAAGAGGCAGGCATAGCTGGGGCCCATGCATATGCCCATGGCCACCCACGTTGTCTGTAGGAAGTGGGAGGAATCAAAAGAGAAGTTATTGAGGGTAAGGACGAGTTCGGCTAGGCGGACGATGGTGTCGGTGGAGGGGGACTAGTCGGGCCTGCGGGACTGGAAGAAGCGGAGGGCCTTGAGGCCATCTGCATGTGGAATACAGGTGTATAGGGACTGGACGTCCATCGTGAAAATGAAGTGTTGGGGGCCAGGGAATTGGAAGTTCTGGAGGAGTTGGAGGGCTCGGGTGGTGTCACGGACGTAGGTGGGGAGTTCCTGGACCAAAGGGGAGAAAATGGAGTCCAGATAGGTGGAGATGAGTTCGGTGGGGCAGGAACAGGCTGAGACAATGGGTCGACCAGGGCAGGCAGGTTTGTGGATTTTGGGAAGGGGATAGAAACGGGCCGTCCAAAAATCCACACCCCAACTCCGCACTGGCCCGTTTCTATCTCCTTTTCAAAACCCACAAACCTGCCTGCCCTGGTTGACCCATTGTCTCAGCCTGTTCCTGCCCCACCGAACTCATCTCCACCTATCTGGACTCCATTTTCTCCCCTTTGGTCCAGGAACTCCCCACCTACGTCCGTGACACCACCCGAGCCCTCCAACTCCTCCAGACCTTCCAATTCCCTGGCCCCCAACACCTCATTTTCACAATGGACATCCCGTCCCTGTACACCTATATTCCACATACAGATGGCCTCAAGGCCCTCCGCCTCTTCCTGTCCCGGAGGCCCAACCTGTCCCCCTCCAGCGACACCCTCATCCGCCCAGCCGAACTCGTCCTCACCCTCAACAACTTCTCTTCTGATTCCTCCCACTTCCTACAGACAAAGTGGGTGGCCATGGGCACCCGAATGGGCCCCAGGTATGCCTGGCTCTTTTTAGGTTACGTGGAACAGTCCTTCTTCTGCACCTACACAGGCCCCAAACCCCACCTCTTCCTCCGTGACATTGATGACTGTATTGTTGCCGCCTCTTGCTCCCCAGAGGAGCTCGAACAGTTCATCCACTTCACCAACACCTTCCACACCAACCTCCAGTTCACCTGGGCCATCTCGAACACATCCCTCACCTTCCTGGACCTCTCAGTCTCCATCTCAGGCAACCAGCTTGTAACTGATGTCCATTTCAAGCCCACCGACTCCCACGGCTACCTGGAATACACCTCCTCCCACCCACCTCCCTGCAAAAATTCCATGCCCTATTCCCAATTCCTCCGCTTCCGCTGCGTCTGCTCCCAGAATGAAGCATTCCACTCCCGATCACCCCAGATATCCACGCTCTTCAAGGACCGCAACTTTACCGCACAGTGGTCGAGAACGCCCTTGATCGCTTCTCCCGCATTTCCCGCAACACATCCCTTACACCCCGCACCCGCCACAACCGCCCAAAGACGATCCTCCTCGTTCTCACACACCACCCGACTAATCTCCGGATACAACGCATCATCCTCTGACACTTCCGCCATCTACAATCCGGCCCCACCACTAAAGACATTTTTCCATCCCCACCCATGTCTGCTTTCCGGAGAGACCACTCTCTCCATGACTCCCTTGTTCGCTCCACACTGCCCTCCAACCCCACCATACCCAGCACCTTCCCCTGCAACTGTAGGAAATGCTACACTTTCCCCCACACCTCCGCCCTCACCCCTATCCCTGGCCCCAAGATCACTTTCGATATTCAGCAGAGGTTCACCTGCACATCTGCCAATGTGGTATACTGTATCCATTGTACCCGGTGTGGCCTCCTCTACATTGGGGAAACCAAGCGGAGGCTTGAGGACCGCTTTGCAGAACACCTCCTCTCTGTTCGTAATAAGCAACTGCACCTCCCAGTCGCGAACCATTTCTACTGCCCCTCCCATTCTTTAGATGACATCTCCATCATGGGCCTCCTGCAGTGCCACAATGATGCCACCCGAAGGATGCAGGAACAGCAACTCATATTCCGCTTGCGAACCCTGCAGCCCAATGGTATCAATGTGGACTTCACCAGCGTCAAAATCTCCCCTTCCCCCACCGCATCCCAAAACCAGCCCAGTTCGTCCCCTCCCCCCACTGCATCACACAACCAGCTCAGCTCATCCCCTCCCCCCACTGCATCCCAAAACCAGCCCAGCCTGTCTGTGCCTCCCTAACCTGTTCTTCCTCTCACCCATCCCTTCCTCCCACCTCAAGCCGCACCTCCAGTTCCTACCTACTAACCTCATCCCACCTGCTTGTCCTCTCCATCTTCTCTGGACTGACCTCACCCCTCCCTACCTCCCCACCTATACTGTCCTCTCCACCTATCTTCTTTTCTCTCCATCTTCGGTCCGCCTCCCCCTCTCTCCCTGTATATTCCACATCCTCACCCCAACCCCTCTCTGATGAAGGGTCCAGGCTCGAAACGTCAGCTTTTGTGCTCCTACGAAGCTGCTTGGCCTGCTGTGTTCATCCAGCTTCACACTTTATTATCTTGGATTCTCCAGCATCTGCAGTTCCCATTATCTCTGATACAATTGTTGACAATGTTCTGCAGGTCTGGCAGTATCTGTGAACAGAAATCAGATTTAACATTTTGTGTCAAGTTTCCCTTCCTTAGATCTATTCTCTCCGCAGATGTTGCCAGACATACAGAGTTTTTTCAGCAATTTCTGTTGAATTGTGATGACATTTCGGACACATCTCTGGGAAAAGTGCTGGAAATGACACTTGAATAGTTATTTGACCAGCAATAATTCGATGGTCCAAAGGGCCTTTTTCTCTGCTGTGGACTCCGAAACTGGGAGATTGGTTCAGATCAGTGAGCAAGGGCACGGAAAGTGGGGGGGGGGGGCGTGGACGGTGAACAGAGGGAATGAGCGGGTGAAGGCTGGGAGAATTTCGCCGACAAAAGCTGTCAAGTGAAGGGGATTGGTGATGGAGAAGAAGAGACAAAAGAAGTGTCTGATATAACAAGGTGTGGAGCTGGGTGAACACAGCAGGCCGGGCGGCAATGGAGTATCAGGAAACTTGACGTTTCAGGTCTGGGCCCTTCTTCAGAAATGGGGAGGGTGAGGGGTCTCTGAAATAAATGGGTGGACAGTGATAGCAGGTAGATAGTGGAGTGGATAGGGTGGGAAAGAAGATAGACAGGTCAATGAGGCGGGTATGAAGCTTGAAGAGGTGAGTGTAGGAAGGGAGTGGGGATGTGGGTTGTTCAGTGAGGAGGGAGAGGTGAATATGTTCGAGAGAAGATGGGCAAGTCAAGGGGCAGGGATGAGCGGGCGCTGATCTTGGGATGAGGACAGGGTTGGGGAGATTTTGAAGCTTGTGAAGTCCACATTAATACCACAGGACTGCAGGGTTCCCAGGCCGAATATGAGGTCCTGTTCCTCCAACCTTCGGGTGGCATCGTCGTGACACTGGAGGAGGCCCGGGATGGTCATGTCATCAAGGCAGCAGGAGGGGGAGTTGAAGTGGTTTTACGACTGGGAGTTGTTGTTTGTCACAAACTGAGTGTAAATGCTCCCTGTGATCTCTCAGCCTGCGTTTGGTCTCCCTGATGTAGAGGAAGCCACATTGGGAACAGTGGGTGCAAAAGACCTCATCAGCAGATGTACAGGTGAACATCTGTTTAGTGTGGAAGGTTTTCTTGGCGCCTGGAATGGAAGTGAGGAGGGAGGTGTAGGGGCAGGTGTAGCACTTCCTGCGGTTGCAGGGAAAGGTGCCAGGGCTGGTGGGGCTCGTGGGAAGTGTGGAGTGGAAGAGGGAGCCATGGAGAGCGTGGTCCCTCCAGAAAGCTGATCAGGGTGGGGAGGGAAAAATGTCTTTGGTGGTGGGGTCAGATTGTGGGTGGTGAAAGTGATGGAGAATGATGTGTTAGATCCGGAGATTGATGGGGTGATACGTGAGGACAAGGGGAATTCTCTATTTGTTTTGATTGTGGGGAGGGAGTGTAAGGGCTGAGGTGTGGGAAATGCAAAAGATGGGGTCAAGGGTATTTGCAACCACTGTTGCGGGGGGGTTGTGTGTGTGTGTGTGTGTGTGTGTGTGTGTGTGTGTGTGTGTGCGGCCATTGCCGTCCTTGAAAAACAAAGACACCTCAGATGTCCGGGAGTAGATCACCTCATTTTGGGAGCAGAGAGGTCTAGGAAGGACAAACAGGTATCAGAAATGGCCCAGGTGAACGTCAGGTTGGGGTGGAAGGTGTTGGTAAGGTAGATGAAATGTGCAAGCTCCTCGTGCGAGAATGGAGCAGTATTGATACAGTCATCGATGTAACAGAAGAAGAGGTGGGGGGATAGGGCCAGTGTAACTGTGGAAAAGGGACTGTTCCATATTTCCCACAAAGAGGCAGGTACAGTTTGTGCCACTGTGGCCACCCCTTTCATCTGCAGGAAGTGGCTGGAGTTAAAGGAGAAGTTGCTCAGATTAAGGACGAGTTCAGTTTGGTGTCTATCGGTGAAGGGGGACTGGTCTGGCTTGCGGGACAGGAAGAAGCAGAGAGCTTTTTAGGAGAATGCAAGTATACAGGTATTGGACATCCATGATGAAGATGAGGTGTTGACGGCCAAGGATTCGAATGTTTTGGAGGAGGTGGAGGGATTGGGTGGTGTCCTGGATGTAGGTGGGGAGCACCTGGACCGGGGGGAGGAAAGAGAGTCGAGATAAGTGGAGATAAGTTCGGTGGGGCAGGAGCAGGGACGCTGGGTCGATCAGGGCAGTCAGGTTTATGGATTTTGGGAAGTGCGTAGAAGCGGGCCGTGAGGGGTTGGCGAACGATGAGGCATGAGGCTGCTGGTGATGAGGTTATGGGTGGTCTGGGAGATGCTGTTTTGGTGGTTGCGGTGGGGTTATGATCATGGGGACCGTAAGAGGAGGTGTCAAAAGCTGACACTTGGCTTATATATAAGTTATCCGTGTAGGAGAAAATTACATAGAATACTTGCACACACAGCAACAAATGTCCCCGAGAATATCAGAGTCAATGTGTGAGCCTCTTCAAGAAGGGCAAGGTGCCTGACTGTCTTTGTTCAGTTGTACAGGTTCACACTTCATTCTCCCCTCCCTTCTAAAGGTTCATAATGCTCAGCCTGGGTTTTTGTGTTTTTTTTTTCATTCCCAGCAACTGCAGTGATTCGGTCGGTGGGGTTCATAAATTGGCACATACCCATGGGCAGCTTGTGGACTATTTCAGCTTCCCCTCCCCTTTGCTGTTCTCGGTGAGACCTTCAAATGATTTTCGTTGCCTGCAGATCAAGAATTCAAAGCTTATTTCACTTTCAACGCCATGAGAAAATTTAGTTTGGAGTTCCAGCAAATGGCTCACCGCCTCACCATGGATATCCCTGCAAGTTTATATCCGAAAACACGTTAACTTTTATGAAGATAACAAAGTGTGAAGCTGGATGAACACAGCAGGACAAGCAGCATCTCAGGAGCACAAAAGCTGACGTTTTGGATCTAGACCCTTCATCAGAGACATGGGATCAGACTGATCTTACCCTCTGCAGACCCATCCACATCACTGGGAACCAGATCTTCTACAACCGGGCCCGTCTCACTTTGACCCTTTCAGTGTCTTGTCTATTTCTCAGTTTTCTCATTGTCCCAGAGCTGAGATGAGATTTGAATTCCTGATGCACAGGAACAAGAATTCTTCCCATGTCTCAGCTCAGTTCATGTCCCAATAACACCTGTGTCAATGCCCGGCCTCTTAAAGAAATGGCAGGTGTCTGGACTGTTTGTGCTCAATCAGAAAGTTCACTCTTCATTGTCCTGTGATTCCAGTTCCCAGGACATTCTGGCATGTGGTCAGGGGTGGGGAGATTTTGAACCTTGTGAAATCCACGTTGATACCCTTGGGCTGCAGAGTTCCCAAGCGCAATATGAGATCCTGTTCCTGCATCTTTCGGGTGACGTCATTGTCTTAATGCAGGAGGCCCAGGATGGACATGTCACCAAAAACAGCCCAGCTAGTCCCCGCCTCCCTAACCATTCCTCCCATCTCAAGCCCCAACCCCACCCCCTACCCACTAACCTCATCCCGCCCCCCTGACCTGTCCATCCTCCCTGGACTGACCTAATCCCCCCTTAACTCCCCACCTACATTCACCTTCACTGGCTCTCACCCTGACTCTTTGACCTGTCTGTCTCCTCTCACCCTGTCTTCTCCTTTCTCCATCTTCTATCCGCTTCCGCCGTCTCCCTATTTATTTCAGAATCCCCTTCCCCTCCCCCATTTGTGAAGAAGGGTCCCGACGTGAAACATCAAGCTTTCCTGTTCCTCTGATGCTGCTAAACCCGTTGTGTTCTGACAAGGCGAGGTATGTTCAAGGCTGAGATAGACAGACATTTCGTCATTTTGGGAGTGAAGTCAATTGTTGGGAAAAGCCTACCTGGTTCACTGATATCTTTTCAGGAAGGAAACTGCCATCCTTACCTGGTATGGCCTATATGTGACTCAAGACCCACAGCAAGGTGGTCAACTCTTTTCTGCCCTCTCTGGAAATTGGAAACGGCTGATAAATGTTGGCCTCTCCAAACATCCCCCTCATCCTGCGTATGAATAAAGGATCTGCAGTTCTTGCTATCACCAGTTAACAGAAGCTTTTCTGCAATACATCTACTGAACAACATCAGATTATTACAGCCCCGTTTTCTCCGCTTTGAAACGTAGGGCAATAATATGAATCATTTCAAAACTTGGAGAAAGACACTTCGCTGGTGAAGGTGCTTCTGGTGTAAGAACAGACTTGGGAGTGTGTGCAAGTCAGGTTGCTTGGATTAGTGTCAAGTAAATTGGTTGGCTTTTAGTGCTTGCATCGCTCAGGCATGGATGCAATTCCCACTTAGGAAATGAAGGTTTATATCTCTTCCTGTTAACCTCAGGAATGAAAATGAGTTGCTGGTTATGCACAGAACACACACCCTGGATCTAGCAGAATCAGTCCAATGAGAGCTTGCCTTCACATTGAAGGGTAATGGCAGCAGTTTCATGGGAATTTGACCACAACAAACTCCCCTCCAAGTATCTCACCATTCTGAGTTTGAACTGTGCCACTGTTCCTTCAGCGTCGCTGCTTCTAAATCCAGGAACTCCCTTCCTAATAACATCAAAGCTGTACCCAAGTGCTAAGGAGTTTGAGTGTTCAATAAAGTAACTCATCACCTCCATCTGTGGGTTAATTAGGGAAGGGCAATAAATCCAATCCCATTGAATGAAGTCCTGTCCCAGGCATTCGGGTTCAAGTTGTAGTTTCTAACTGAACACCTACAATTGGTCAGGAACACGTTCAGAAGCAAAGTGTGGGAGTGAAGCAATGGGAAAAGCAACAATGGCTGTGAGGGGGGGGCGGGGGCATGAGGCAGGAAGTGAGTGTGGAACTGTTGGTGCACGGATCAATGTTGGCTCCAATGGGCCAGGCTTTACATTTGCTCAGTAACCAAAATGAACCTATTCTTCTTGTTAGGTTCCCTCAGTGTGTGTTAACGTTGTTCATGGGCCCCAAGAGAATGGGCCCATGCTCTTTATCCAGTCAGCTGAAACAGGTGAAATTGTCGGTTTTAAACCAAAGGGTCCAGGCCCAAAACGTCAGCTTTTGTGCTCCTGAGATGCTCCCTGGCCTGGTGTCTTCATCTAGCTCCACACTTTATTATCTTGGATTCTCCAGCATCTGCAGTTCCCATTATCTCAGGAGAAAATTGTCTCATTCCATGTATTTTCACAGGAGAATATTGAGCTGTCAACAATCCGTGTTGAAAAGTGGTGTTAGATTGAAATTCTCACTGAGTAACACTGATACAGGAAAGTTCCCCAAGTTACTGTGATTGCGTGGTTAAGGAAATGCCCTAATGGATGGGTAAAAAAATCAGTGTGCAGTAAACAGGCGATCTTGAGTTAAAATCCCAGCGGTGCCTGAGCTTTACATTGAAGATTCCTTGTTTCAACGCTTCTGAAATGCCATATAACAACAAAGTTACTTGCCCCCGCTTTATTCATTCACAGACTGAAGGTGTCACTGGCTCGGCCAACATCTATTGCCCGTTGCTAATTACCCACCATGTTTGCTGTGGGTCTGGAGTCAGACGTAGGCGCGATCAATAAGGATTAAGGATGCCTGAAGGACATTAGGGAACCACATCGGTTTTGGTCCCCTGATAATGGATGTATGGCCATCATTGCATTCTAAATTACACATATTTATTGAATTGAAATCCCATCATTTTCTGGGGGTGATATTTGAACTTTGGTCTCCAGAACGTTACCTGGCTTTCTGAATAAACAGTCCAGCGACAATACCACTCAGCCATTACTTGCCCTGTCTGTGCAGAGAACTGAGCATGGTTCCTATGTTTTAGTGCAGACAGTTATCATTTGATGCTGGCACTCCTGTCGCCTGTTTTCTCCCCATCAGGGAATGGTTTCCTGCTAACAAATAATTCATCCTGAGGTTTGGTCGGGATAACAAGGTGAGGCAGAATAAACTGCAGCCTTCCTGCGGAATATTGTGGTAATGAGACAGGCACCACGAGCTGATCACACTCATTCTCTGCTGTCACCATTCATTCATTTTACACCAACAGTAAAAACATCACAGCAATCATATAATTGTGGCATTTTGTTTCTTTTCTGGTGGATTAGGAATTCTATTTAGAAGTCGAAACACTCATCATGTTTTGAGGGAATAAATGTCTCCTTGGCTCAGTCCTAAGTAACAGAAACACTATTCGGAGAATGTGAGCCCAGTTCCAGGCTTTACAATCGGGGTGGGAAAGCCTCTCAGCAGCTCCAGTCTCAAACACTGTCCAGTCTTCAGACTTTTCAAAGTTCAGCAATGGGAAATGAGGGATATTGATATAGAATCCCTACAGTGTAGAAACAGGCCCTTTGGCCCAACAAGTCCACACTGAACCTCAAAGCATCCCACCTCCCTATAATCCACCTAATCTACACATTCCTAAACACGACGTGCAATTTAGCACGGCCAATCCACCCACCCTGCACATCTTTGGACTGTGGGAGGAAACCCATGCAGACACGGACATTACACAAATTCCACACAGACAGTCGCCAAGGCTGGAATTGAACCCTGGTGGCTGGCACTGTGGGGCAGTAGTACTAAACACTGTGCCACTGTGCTGCCCTCAATATGGATGGACGGAGTTGGAGAATATAAAATTTGGTGAGGTGAATACCCAGAGACAAATAGAGATGCATATTGAGGTAGACACTAAAAGGGCCAATTCTCCATTCGACATCGCTGCTAACTAACTGAAAGGAAAAGGCAAATAAACCCTTTTAAGCAGAGCCTTTCAGCACCTGAGGGCCACGGAAGCAGCATTACCGGCGATAAAAGTCTGTTAAAGTAGTAAAGTTGACGATGGGAAATTAATGTGATATTTTAATAAATATGCTGATTTGACAGATATAAGTGATCATTTCCCTGGCATTATAATATAAAAAGGCATAACTGACCTGGTTCTGATGAACAGTCAGTGGATCTGAAATGTTAACCGTACCTCTCCACAGATGCTGCCAGGCCTGCTGGGCCTCTCTGTCAATTCCTGTTTTTGTTTCAGATTCCCAGCATCCACAGTTCTTTGTTTCACGTTAGCTTGAGTATCGTTTGGGACACAGTTAGTTACCTCACAGCCCCTTTCCTTCTCCTCATAGGGAGGCGATGCAATCCATGCAATCGATTGTCGGAAGAACCCTCCGGTTCACTAATGCCCTTTAGGGACAGAAACTGCCCATCCTCACCTGGTCTGGCCTACATGTGACTACAAAGCCCCAGCAATGTGGTTGATTGAATATTTGCTGCCGAGCCAGAGACGCCAGTTAATGAATAAAAGTACAATGAGTCAGCAAAGCTGTCATCGCTAAAAGCGAGGAGGTAAGATCTTCCACTCAGTATTTCAAACCAGGGCCGTGGTTCCAAAAGCGCCAAATCCGAACCACTAGACAACCAAAGAACATGCCGGAGATGCTTGTGTCATTTCTCAAAAACGTTGTTTTTGCCTTTCCATTTTCGATCCTTTTGGTGACAGGTCAGTTTCTCCCAGTCTGAGTTATTATCGCGTGGAAAGAGACTATCAGGGCCATTGTGTCTGTGTGTGTCGTCAGGCATCTATCCTATTCTAATCTCATTTTCCAGCATTTGGCCCACCGTGTTGTGCATTCTGACACATCAAAGGCAAACGTCATTGAGATTAACCCTGTAATCAAGGTTTTGTGACTGTAAAACAGTGTTACAGCCTACTTATGGAACTCATCCTCATGTTTAGCCACAGAGGGAGATACACAGGCACATTGCTCAGGATGACACTAACTCCAGGCGCTTCACGTTCACTCTCTGTTCCCACACATGTTTTGCCCACAACAGGCAGATTTATATGGAGCACAAGCAAGTTCTCCAAGCAATGAGACCTATTGTTCTGAGCTCAGAAATGAAGCCAACAGTGAGCTGAAAAGGTCCCCAAAACTGCTCAACTTCCAATTTCGTAGTTTAGCTTCAGGGAATTGGCAACGAAATCACCCACCCTCAATTCCAACTTCAGGTGAACATGTCATCTTGCTAGCCTTGAAAATGGGCAGGTTGCACTCAAGCCAGGCAGGACTCGAACCTGCAATCTTCTGATCCGAAGTCAGACGCGTTATCCATTACGCCACCGGCTCGCAATGATGAACTGGCTTCTTGTTGAGTTGAGATGTTTACAGGGTCCAAGGTGGAAATGTGATACATGAGGTGAGCACCAGCTAAGGCAATCTCTGTCACTGCTTCATTTCAATGGGCCTCATTTTGTGAAGCAGAAAATTTCACTTGCAAAAAAAAAACAAATTTGTCCTCAGATGCCTGCTTCATTGTCATCTGTTTCTCTGCTGAGACTTGGCATCATTTCATTCAGTTATTGCGCAAGTTTACCGACCAATCCAGTGAAACATAATTTCATACGATTACTAACCCTAAACCTTGGTCAGGTAAGTGAATGCATGTGATGTATTCGCAGCAAACACCCTTTTTGATCATAGGCTGAAATTGATTTCATAAAGAACCACCCCCAAGCTCCCCCAAACATTAAAAAAATACATCAGAGGCAACAACGGCTCATGTCGGATTCAAGCCAGCAACTTGTCACATTTCTAACAGCCACCTGATGTGAGAATCATACCACACGGCCAATGACGCAGTCTGAGGACACCCCACTTAACAATAAATGAGGTGCCACTCAGGCAGTGATAGTCTCCCTACCTTGGATGTAGGAGAAAGAGTTCAAGTTTTATCTGCTCCAGAGGTATGTAATAAGATATCTGAACGTGTTGCTTAAAAAAAATCCTACTTCCCAATGCAGCAGTGAATATTTTCTTTTTGTTCTGTCTCTCTACCACGGAGTCAGAGCTCTCTCCATCAACAAATGCATTAAGCCATTTCGCCACGGGCAGGCAGTGCTGGGAGTGGTATACACGTTGTCGCTGTCTGTCAAACACTGGAAGAAGGAAGGAGCAGAAGGCATGGAATCAGACTTGTGCAGCAAATTTTAAAGGCGATTTGGAACTTTCACCAAATGACATTGATCAGAGGCAGACAGAAAGATGGAGAGCTGCTGGGAAAGATAGAAGTCGAAACTAGAGATTAGTCTGTACAGCAACTTAAAATGCAATCTTTCTGTGCAGCCTGTTTGATGTTCAGAATTTGTCTGGACACAGGGCGTCCTTTTGTTTGTGACCTCCACAGCAGGAGTTAATGTCTGACACCAACAGTCCGGCGTTAAGTGAATCTGAGTGAAACACTCACGCACTGAGAGACACCCCCAACGACCCCGAGTTGCTGGGCTGCAGACAGTACAACGTGGAAGGGAGGGTTAATAATGAGCCATTGTTTCTCCCTGACCCGCTCCCTCACAGAGACAGGGAGAGTGACGTCATAAACCCATGGTGTCATTCACATTCACATTCAGCCCATCGAGTCCACAGTGACTCTCTGCCTCTTGTATTTCTCTGTAGTTATTCACAATTTTTGATATCTGTCCCTAATAATGGTGAGCTGTGTATGTGTCATGATGCAGTCTCTGGCATCCTGACCCTTTTGTCATTCATGTCTGAAACAGCATTGGGAATTACTGCCAGGCATGACAAAAGAGACTGCAAGTAATACGTTCAGAGATAATGGGAACTGCAGATGCTGGAGAATCTGAGATAACAAAGTGTGCAGCTGGATGTGCTCGTAAGGTGCTACTTGGCCTGCTGTGTTCATCCAGCTACACACTTTGTTATGCAAGTAATGTGTTTCTACTTGACCGGATTATTCTCATCTCAGAGAGGAAGTTTGACGATTCAGCCCGGAGCAGACCAACTGAGAACAGAAGAAGACCATTCAGACCTTCACAAGTGTATAATCTCACCTGTATGAACTTGGCCACAACAAACTCTAAACATTTTCATGTCGCATCTCTTTCTGCTTCTGTCCCTGCCTCACCTCTAGCTTCCTCTGACCGCCCAGATCTGAGGTCAATGAGCTGCTCGATCCAAATGCAGTCAGATCGTGAAGCCAATCTTTACCTTGGCAGCAGGTCCAGGGAATGTCAGGCACAAGGAACGGATTGAGAAGCGATGGGTTATCACATGGTTGTGCGAAGAGACACCAGGATTCCATCTTCCTGTCTCCCAGATACTGATTCCAGGAACATGCACAGTGCCAGTTATCCCCAATCCCAATGGATGACGTGTCTGATCGCCAGATGAGGGGACAGTCAGACCGACACCTTCCTGGCTCGGGTGCATTTTGAAAACGCAGTCCTGTCACTTCACAAACGAAGCTGACCACAAATGATCATAGAGTGCTCGAGCACAGAAAAAGACCCTTCATCCCATCCGGCCTGACCAGTTGAACTCAAGACTTTGACTGTTCTCGGAACAAAATCAAAATTGCTGGATAAGTTCAGCAGGTCTGGCAGTATTTGTGAAGAAAAATCGGGATTAACACTGTGGGTTGGCTGACCCTCTCTCAGGGCTGACTGTTCTAGTCTTATTTGCCAGCAGATGGCTCACAGCCTCACCACGGCTGGCCCTGCAAGTGGATATCTTCAAACTGGTTGACGTTTATGAAGGTTCGTGCCTGTTCTGCAATGACAGGCAGTGAGTTGCCTTCTCCCCACTACTGATGCCCTGAGTAAAAAGTTTGTTTCCCACTGCTTTGATTTCTGTCACATGCAAAATGGAGGGAACAAACAGCCCTCACACTTGTCTCCAGTTTCCCCCCACCCCCGCCACAGTCAACAGGATTTGAACCAGCACAGGGATGCCCCAACAAATTTGGAGCCCTTTACCTGAACCACTTGGCCATGATTACTGCAAGTGGTATGATGCTGTTTATCTTTTCAGGTCGCCTTTGGTGGTCAGGTGAGCGGTGGCAGAATGAATTCTTGCCTGGTTTGTTTGAATCCAATCACTCTGCAGATTTTTAAAGTATGAAATTTGGTTCATTGTGATTCTGGTTGATTTATTCCAACAGATAAAATAAACATTCATTTGCAAGCAAAATATAAACTGCAGAAAAATAGCTCAGCAGATCTGGGAGCATCTGTGGGCCAAGATTTTCAATCAAGATTTCAGAACCTCTTCAGAACTCTGTTTTCTCCTTTCTGTAGTGCAGTTTCTGTTCATCGTTCTGACTCGAAGCATCCCCAGCTCTTTATGGAAGTAAGGAAAGCAACATCAAAATTCCAGTCTGGTCACTCACCGGACAAGATTTACGTTTGGGAAATATCTTCCTGACTGCATTAAAGCCTGAAACAGTACAGTCAAAAGGGAACTGGTGGAGTGAGAACAGCTCTTGTTCCTTCCTCAGTGGCTTCAAACCCCCAACATCATATTTCACAGTCAAAAGCGACAGCCATTTGCATCACAGAAAATGGCAAGCAATTGTAGCAGCCCTTAACACGGGCTCGTAGTGAATTCAAACTCCCACCTGCCTCGAATGGAATGATAATAGTCTTGTGTCAGCTGTACTTTTCCGAAATTGGAGATATTTCACGAAAATAACAGTAGTGTTGCAGAATCAACGCACAGAATACTGCAGAAACTCAACAGGTCCAGTGATATTGGTGGAAAGAAAAACAGAGCTGAGGTTTTGAGTGCAGCTGGATTCTTGTTCACAGCATGTGTGCCCTGAATGTCAATGCACTGCCAGAACTGAGAAAACATGACCTTGTTTTGACAGAAATATAGCTGGCAAGATTTGACCCTACATGGGGAAACCCCAAGGTATTTCTAAGCCATTGTCTTAACCACTTGGCTACAACTACAGGCCACTGAGCATCTGTTAATATTTCTCATGAAATGGTTCTAACAGGAAAGGTGAGTGCTCGATTTGTGATGTCTGCACCATGATCCTAATATCTCCTGTCACCCTGTACTTGATCAGAACAGAGTCGGCTGTTGTGGGATTGAACTGAACTAAAAACATTGATGAACGATAGAGTGGATGGAAAGGATCCATCTCCATGAGCAGAGAGATTGATTGTCAGGGCAATGGATCGAGAAATAATTATGTACTTTTATTTTAATCACGCCTTTCACCACCACCTAAATCGCAGCCACCGAAGTACGCTTGGAACAGATTCATTTTTGGGAAATCTAACGTGCAAATCAGGGCAGTTGGTTCAATGAGAGGCCTAGAAGCAAAATACTTTAAATACTTACATCTGGGGCTGGGGACGCCAGTGAGTTCACACCGAACTTTGGAGGCTTGTTGTGTTCTGATTTATACCCGAGTGAGTTATTTCAGGGAAGCGAGTTGCCCATTTAAATCAACGATAAAGTGGGTGTTCTCACACTCAGGGAGAAGCAAATCTATGGAAGTCTTGAAAACAGAGGCTGTGCTGGCTTGATATATTCAAGGCTGAGACAGACAGACATTTCGTCATTTCAGGAGTCAAGGGCCACGTGGATAAAGCAGAACAGTGGTGTCGAGGATTACCAGATCAGCCTGGACCTCATTAAAATGTATAGCTGACCTGATTGGCCAAATGGCTTCCATCTGCTCCAATTGCTTATCTGTCATTTGGAAAATGCTAGGGAACAATTTAAAGGAAAAAATAGCAGAACATTCACCAAAGATGACCGCAGTCAAACTGAGTCAACATCGTTTGATGAAAGGAAATATGCACTTGACACTTTTCCAAGATTTGCTTGCTCATCAGAGAATGATGAAGGGTCTCGGCCTGAAACATCAGCTTTTGTGCTCCTGAGATGCTGCTTGGCCTGCTGTGTTCATCCAGCTTCACATTTCATTATCTTGGATTCTCCAGCATCTGCAGTTCCCATTATCACTGATACAATTTCAAAGGGGCTGGGTTTCCCCTCTGATCAACAGTGGGGTGTGCCTGCACAGCAACGATTGCAGCGGATTGAGATAGCGGCTCATCAGTTCCCTTCTCCAGGACAGAAATGGGTGAAATGAGAGAAATTTAACAAAATTTCACATCACAATTATCCGCCTTTTCACAATCACAGCAAATAACTGTGATAAGAATTAATGCAAGATTTGATTTCACAGCAGCAATAGGGTAACGATCTCCATTCGCTTTCAGTGAAAAGAGTGAACAATGCATCTTGCCTGGAACATGAAGCAGCAGAGCAGCCTGCTTGTTCTGGAGATCATGCTGGGGACATTCCATGCCTTAATGGGCCGAATGGTCACTGTGTATGCATTAGGTTTTCTGTGATCTCTGACTCTGCGTGTTTTTTTTTTCTTATTTAGAATTTTGAAATTGTCTGCACCAAAATGTGCGGCTCATTCACATCTGTTCAGAAGAGAGGCAGCCTCAATAGGACTCCATTTAACAACATTGTGCACTGTTCTCAAATCTGGAAAACAAATCCTCATGGACAATTTTACATCCCGCTGTCATGGAGCTTTTCGTTCTATGACATGACCCACACTACACCAACTATAATCACCGTTTCTATGTTTAAGAATACACAGCTATTTACATACATCTCTCAAAGAAGAGTGAATATCTAAACAGATACAAATTTTCAGCAAGAAACAACGGATTATTGTTGATGGTTGTTTTTGTCACTGATAACCTGTTTCCAGTGTTGTTTCAACAGGCTCTGTGCTAGGTCACGTGATATATGTGGCAGACACAGAAACATTATGGCAGGAAGAGGCCAGTCGGTCCTTCCAGCCTGGTCCACTATTTAATATGATCATAGACATCACCCAACTTAGTTCCCTGTTTTACTTCTCATTCCATATCCTTTTGTCCCATGAGACCTAAGAACCATAACGAACTCCGTCTTTGAAAAATAAACAATCTTTCAGCTTCAACCGCTTGTGACGAACAGAATGCTTCAGATGTGTTATTTTATGGTGATGACGTTCCCCTCACCTCATTCCTATATGGCTACAGCTTATCCTCAAGCTGTGGCCTCTGGGTTTGGACTCTCCAGTGATCGGGAACATGCATCTTTTGTTTACCTTGCCTCGTCCTGTTGGTGTTTTATAGGTTGTTTGGAAATGTCCCTCATTGGCCTACAGTTACGTTTAATGATTTGTAGATCAATATCGGAGGCATGATTAAGACGTTTTCAGGCAACACAAGACTTGAGAACTTCATTGAAAACGAAGAGTGTCGGTGTAGTCTGCAAGAAGATATCGATGGACTGGTCAGGCGTGCAAAAAGGTGACAAATGGAATTAAGCCCAGAAAAAAGTGGAGTTGTGTTTGGGGCGATCCAACACAGTAATGGATTGCACAATTTAGAAAACAATACGAAGGGACATTCTGAGGATGGATATATGTGAAAGGCATCAGAAAGATTTATGGGGCGAGGACATGTTTTCAGACAGGGGGTGGTTGGTGTACGGAAAACACTGCCGGAAATATATGAAACAGAAGCACTGAGTGCGTTTGAACCCTCCCTGGGTTTTCCAGTCGTGTTCTATAATTGAAGATCTGCAGCTGCAATTGTGGAAAGTGGGCTGAGGTAAGTGTTCCATTTCTCCTTCAGCACAGAGAAACTGGGCAGAGTGACCTCCTCCTCGTCTGCACATTTCACAATATTTTCAAATAAATTGATGTCACCAAGAAGGGACCTTTACATAATTGAGCACTGGCTGATCTCAGTGAGTTGATGGCTCTCTCTCAACAGCTTTGTCGGTCCTTCATTGTGCATCTCCTCAACAAGTCTTGTTGCTGCTGTGTGGAATGAACATGTGAATATTTGTCTCGTTCAGTGAGCCAACACTAAACAGCAGGCAAGAGCATTCCTTGTGAAGTGGAAGCAAGCTGGACCCGTTAACCAGGGATCAGTGTTTTCAAATGGTCCAATGCTGTTAACATTTTCTCCAGTGATCCACAACATCAGATCCTCTCTATGCTGACCTGCCATTTTCATTTGTTTCACCGAAAGTGATTTTCCACAAGCTGACAGTAGACCCTCAATCTAAATGCAATCTCTCAAACTGTTGCTATTGCTGGTTGGACGCTGTAAATTGTTGGATTGTGCAGACAGGGGCAGTTTCCCAATACGCATTCGCTTGTTCAAATGCAAAGCGCTGCGTGCCAGAGGAAGGAAATGGCTGAACACATCTGGCAATGACCAACGCTGGTCCAGGAGAAAGGCCAGAAACAGTAGGCTCCTGGGAGCATAGAGTCAGAATGGGAAGCAGCTGTTATTGAACCAGTTTGCTGCCTTTTCTCCCAAAGCAACAGGGAATTGACTTCGTTTAGAAAGAGGTATACTAAATTTGTTGTTAAAACTGTTGCATTGCCAATGCCTCAAAACCCGGGCAGGTTGCCTTCCATTTTGTCAAATACCCTGATCAGTTTTTCGAACAGAGCTGCACTCGATGATGTCGGACTTCCTGATATCGCAGTTTGAGCCACAGGGTTCATTGAGGCAAATATAGCACAGCAACACACATGGAGAAAGTGAAAACAAATATTTTGGATGTTTGCCCACGCAGTGAGAAAATAACCACCCAGCAGAGAGGCGTGGGTCTGGTGGCATTATCACCAGGCTATTAATTCGCAGTCACAGGTGTTGTTCTTTGAATTCAATAAAATCCTTCAATTAGGAGTCAAATGTTGGGAAAATCCCAACCCAATAGACTTTCGAGAAGGCATTAAATGCATCCCAAGGCAACGCGAATCCAGTCCAGTGATCTGAGCTAACCAACTTTCCGTAATCTAACATTTAAAACACAACTCCCGAGATGCTGCTTGGCCTGCTGTGTTCATCCAGCTTCACACTTTATTCGCTCAGTTCCTTTACAATTTTCAATGAGTCACATGGAATAATAAGACACACCTTTAAAAACCATGTTTTCTTTATAACAAAAAAATGTTAAGTGCTACACTTCTCCATGCAACTTCATTACAACTAAAGACAAGCAAGTGGAGGCTGCTACCCTCCGAATTCCTTAGTCAACCCAGTCTTGTGAAAGGATGCTGGCCACATCAACCCGTATTCAATGCAGCTATATTTTCTGTGCGGTAGAACCTCTTTTGTACTGCAAGAATGGAATTTGTTGTTTCTGCTCTCAGAGCTGAGTTGGTTTCACCAATATCTTGCTCAGCTCCCTGCTTCCAGTGAACACTTTAATCAGGAACAAATCTATCAAATTCTTTACGGCCCAATACAGACTGATCCTGCAAACATGCAGAAGTCACACATTTCCACTTTCACTATCTCAATCATTTGACACAACATTTAAAAAGCTTAATGAGATGAACATATTTTTTTTCCATCATTGGAACGACTTGTACGAATTTGCACGTGGGAAGTTGAGTACTATGAAACAGAGAAACCGTTTTTTTTCAGATTTTATCACACAACAGTGTCAGCGATACAGCGAAAACATCACCTCCGTTTCTTTCTCCTCAGATGATCCTTCTCCAGTTGAAAATTAATGCTAATCAGTTGACAGTTGAGGTATATCCCCCAGGTATGGATCATTATCCGAACACAGAGAGTGATCTTCTCCAATAAATTCGGTTTTGATTAACTACTTTTTTTCCCCAACAAGCTGATGTCAGCATCTCAAACAGCTGGTCACCGCCTCCTCCCCTCCACCTAATTTGTTGTGTCAGAGCACACAAGGCTATGGGCCAAGTGCTGGGAACTGGGATGCTGAGCCTCTTTCCGTGTTGGAAAAGCACAATGATTGAATCATATTGGAGGAGAAAGATTGCCAGAGGAAAATAAAAGCCAGAAGCTGTGTCATTAAGAAACAATGCAGCTCCCCTGTCAAGTGTCCCTGGTGGTCTAATGGTCAGGATTTGGTGCCCTCACCGCTGTGGCCTGGGTTCAATTCCTGGTCAACGAATCAAGATTTATCATTCCTGATAGTGGTAACAGCAAAAGCATCGCAGCTCTGAGTGGATTTGTTTGAAAGCCTCAGATCAGTTAATGTCCCCAAGAACATCAGAGTCCATGTTTCAGCTTCTTAAAGAGAGGAAAGGTCCCGTAACTGTCCCTGCTCAGTGCGACTATTCATCTTTGTGCTCTGTTTTTAACAGGGACATGAGCAGTAATAGTAACACTCACAAGATGAATAACAAGCAATGAGAATCATCATCACGGCTTCACCTACATAGCCTTCCTTTCCTGTTCTGGTGAGTTTCAATACCAAATAAAACATGTTTGTCGTCAGGAAGCAGCCATTCAATGAGATCACCACTGACATGAAAAAAAAATCACCTCTACTTTCCTGCTTTTCCTCCACAACCTCAGTTAAACTTGAGCCTAATCACAACATTGTATATTACTGACAATTTTCAGAAAGTTGGATAACATTAATGACCTGTGCAGGCTGGCAATAAATTGAATAATATGAAATGAGCTAAAAAGGCTTCCCGCAATTCAACCCAGTGCAGGGCTCGCCACATGAGAAAGGTCAAAGAGAGAAAACATTACCTCCATTTCTCCCTGCACATATTTCTCTCCTGACAACTTGAATATTTGCATCATTTTTCTTTATAATTGAGACATTTTCACTGACAGACCTGTGCTGCAGAAAACTACTTTGCTCCAGATTAAAATTGCTGAGTACCCTTTCGCACAGACCAATTCTCAATAAGCCCTGATTCATGTCAATAAAAGCTGCTCTGGGAGAGGTTGGAGCTCACAGCCTCAGCATTGCACGCACCTCGACACCGTCATAGAAGGACGGCGTGCTCACAGATTGTGTTGCTTCTATCTGTAGCACCCTGCTTACTGCTGATACAGCACTGCATTCTCTCATCCTTCTGCACATGATCCCCGCGGCCCTATCTCGGTTTTGTCGCATTGCCTCAGTTATAATGCACAGACTATCCCGTCGCCGATTACCACAGAGGAGCTCCTGCACTGATTGCCATCCCCATTTCCGGTTCTATCTTCATGGCTGGGCAATTGAGTTTCTCTGATTCCAGCCCAGGAGCTGGGATTGTATGGTTGTCAGCAGCAGTGGTTGCTTCCATGTGTGAGGGATCTGGTGAAGTAACCAATGCTAAACTGCATTGCTTGCCTCTTCCCGCAGACATTTCTCCCTACTACTGTCACAAACCCTCTGTTACATCCTTCCTCCCACATTACTGAGGCACTGCACAATCTAACACTCGCTCCACATTGACACATTGACACAGTGCGTGTTTTTACTATCTGCCCTCCCATTCACGGTGGGGCATGTCACAGGAAGCACGGTGCTGTCTGAACCAGCGCCGGGCAGTTCTGCAGCTCCCGGGGAGACAGACTATCACTGAAATTGCCAACATGCACCTTCAGCAAGGTGCACCTTGTATCAGTTTTGTAATGAAAGCGCTTAGATAGATTACTTCTGGATTGAAATGTTTACTGGAAGCAGGAATTTGATAAAGATACAGGGGAAACAGATTGAGATTTGACTGAAGAAACAACAAAAAGCTTCAACATTTTAGTTAGATTTGCCGTTTGAGTTGTGGATGTTGTTGCCGGTTGTCTCGCTGAGCTGGTTGGTTGGTTGTTCTGCAGACGTTTCATTACCCTATCGGTTAGCAGCATCAGTGCAACCTTCGATGAAGCGCTGTTGTGTTTTCCAGCCTGTTATTTAAACTCTGGTGTCTGTTGAGCTGGAAAACCTCACTTACGGTTTTCTTCACAATGGAGTGCATTTGGGGTCGAGCTCTATTTGTTTATTGACGGCTTTCTCAGTGTAGTACCAGGCTTCTTGGAATTTCCGTGCTTCTCTCTGCTTTGCCTGCTCCAAGATCCTGGGATTGTCCCAATCAAAATGGTGGTTCTCCTTATTCATGTGGATGGAGATGAGTGAGTATTAATTGTGTCTTTTTATTGCCAATTTATGTTTGTGTACCCTTGTGATTAATTTCCTTCCTGTTTGTCCAATGTAGTATTTGCTGCAGTCTTTGCAGGGAAGCGTGTGTATGGCATTGGTCTTGTTCGTAGTGAGTGGTGGGTCTTTGTTCTGGCTGAGTGGTTGACACAGGGTTGATGTGGGTTTGTGTGCTGCTCTGATGCCCAGTGGTCGTAGGAGTCTTGCAGTCAGTTCAGACGTGTTTCTGATGTAATTTAACTTGATGAGTGTTTCAGGGCGTATAGTATCTTCCTGGTGTTGTTCGTGTGATAGGTATCTTCTGACCCAGTTTTTCGGGTATCCATTGTCTTTGAATATTTGGAAGAGGTACTCTCCTTCTTTTTGGTGTAATGCAACATCTGCAGAACAACGAATCAGCTCGGTGAGCCAACCAAACACCAGAAGATGGTATGTCACTGCCTCGAAGCATTGTGCTGTAGTGAGGCAAATATTTAGCTGTTCATCATAATTACAGACAGGAAATTCATTTTTCCAACATGAAAGGAGTCTTTACGTAGCAGACGTTATGTAGGTAATCCTTTCACCGAAATAATCATACTCTGTCTCGTGTCTCCTCAGCACGTTATCTGTCATTGTATGGGCACTGAAGGTGCTTTCATAGAATCCTGACCATGTCCAAACAGGTCCTTGGCCCAAGAAGTCCACACTGAACCTCAGACAATCCCAACAAGACCCATTCCCCTGTAACCCACCGAATGTACACGTCCCTGAACACTATGGGCAATTTAGCACGGACAATTTACCTAACCTGCATACATTTGGATTGTGGGAGGAAACCAGAGCACTTTGAGGAAGCCCACGTAGAAACAGAGAGAATGTGCAAACTCCACACAGTCGTCCGAGGATGGAATCAAACGCAGGTGAGGCAGTAGTGTTAACCACTGTAGCTACTGTACCGTCCTTTGTTCGTTCTGCGTGTCTAATTGCCTGACTCTTACTTTCAGGGTGATGTGATGCTTTGGGATTGTGAAGCGAGAGTCAGGCTGCAAAAACATGTGCTCATCTTCAAAAGTGAAGGAAAACAGGCAAAGAAAATTGAGCTTTCTGTTTTGAATATTCTGAAATATCTCCTTTAACCACTGCTGTTGCAGCTGTACTGAGCCAACTCTTATCCTAACTTTTCATTTCACATCAGTCCGAATTTCAGTCTGATACTATTGCACTGTTAAGGTTTGATGCACTTATCTTGGATCCAACATTTGCTCTTTTAGACTGAATGGAAAAATCAGATCACTGCTTCTGAGTTGCATTATCACTCTAAGAAAGAACTGCAGTGGGCTCTTACTTGCTCAAACTAGTAACCAGTAGGCTGTGAGGCACAGGTGGGGATTGAACCCACAATTTTTGGTTTACGAGACTAAAGCCTTTCCTCTTGGCCACTGGGCCCTGCTTTCTATATTCATTAAACTGATACACTGTATTGGTTCGTTAACTACAAGTATGATTTTTGTTTTTAAATTGTTGGAAAAGTTACAAAACTGACAAATTACCTGATGTTAAAGTACAAAACAGGATGATCAAGAGACAACAGTAAATGATTGAGTTCAGACAAATTCTGAAGTAAGTAGAAACAGGCAGCATGGTAGCCATGTGTGTAATGCAGACTAACCACATAACCATCAATGGTTAGTACTGCAGCCTCACAGCGCTAGGAACACAGGTTTGATTCCAGCCTCGGGCAACTGACTGTGTGGAGTTTGCACATTCTCGTCATGTCTGTATGCGTTTCCTTCGGGTGCTCCGGCTTCCTCCCACAGTCCAAAGATGTGCAGGCTAGGTGGATTGACCATGCAAAATTGCCACAGAGTGTTCAGGGAGGTGTAGGTCAGGTGGGTTATAGCAGAATGGGTCTGGGTGGGATGTTCCGAGGTCTGGTATGGACCTGTTGGGCCGAAGTGCCTGTTTCAACACTGTAGGAATTCTAATTTGGGTCGACCCATACAGGAATCAGATTGCAAAAACTGAATGTGGATTTCTTGCTGCAATTGTCTTGGTTTTAATGAGCACACAACTGCAGATCTTTGCAGTAATGATTTCCTAGCACAGAGAAGGAAATGCCTGCTTGCGAGGTCGCGTCAGGAATGTCCATTGGATTCATCCCAGGGTTGTGAGGATCGACAAGCATACAAATAATATCAGTCAGTGCGCTATAAGTTTAGAATGGTGACAGATGGAGAATATATGTTCGTTCACAAAATAATCATTTAGTAGAATTCAATACAGAGAGGCACAAGTGATGCACAAACAGAACATCTACATGGAGAGATGATACACAATAAATAGGAGATTCCTTTTTTTAAAAGTGTTGATTTCAGTTTCAATCTGACATTTAGTGAAGGATATAGAACTGCCCTTACCCAGTCTGCAATGGAAGTGACTCGAGCCTCACAGAGAGGTAATTGAATAACAGTTACATTTTGAAAAAGCTGAGAGTCAGTTGGGTCACAGGGATTTAGGGATGTTGGCATTACAAGCCTTTCCCACATTCCATGAAAGTACCAAAGAAGTGAGTCAAGAGCTTTTGGTCCCCAGAGAGAAGATGTCCATGATGTGGTTAGACAATAATTTAGGTTAGTTGAGTTTATAAATGGAGAAATTACGATAATTAAATGAAAAGATCATTGTACAACTGCAATGCCTGTAGTTCAGTCTCAGTTCGAGCAACGCGTGTAATCCTTGTCCTTCATCCTCACCAAAACGCCAGAGATTAGACAAGACGCAGACGATTTTATCGGGATGGTGGACAGAATGCAAGATTACATTCACGAGATGTTGGAAAAGTTGTAAAAGCTGCACTTGAGGTTGGGAAAATTGGGAAGTAAACTAACGGAAATTTCCCTGACGATGCGAGTTTCAGTGTGTTTATATTTGCAGAACAGCCCCTCTTTCGGGGCAATCAAGGTCAAGAAGTCAGAGACTCAAAAATAACGGTGAATGACAAAGAAAACATAGGAGTCGAATTTCTCTTAATCATATAGTTATTTTAGTGGGCAACGATTTTTCAGAAATAAAAGTAGATACTGATTCCTGAGTGTTTTAAAAGATACGTGAGCTAACATACAAGGAGTGAATTTAACAAGGGTACAGAGCCAGTGTCCAGGTCTGCGAGGAATGGGTGCCGGATACTGGGTGACAGGGCAGGATGGGGTAGGGAGATGAATTCGAAATTGAATGACTTCAGGTGCAAAGAAATTTCATGAACATATGATTAAGACTGAGTATGAAAACGCGCATGGTTTTGAAAAGTGCGGCATTGCATTCAAAGGGAAGCCCGTTGTAAATTGCGACACGACTGATCATGATTTTCAAAAACAGATAAAGGAACTGCAGATGTAAATACATTGTGTGAAAGCGTGCACCTGAATAGCATTGTCTGTAAAAATATTTCATGGATTTGAAATGTTTGGCATATGGTTCCCCGTGAAGCATTTTCAATGAAATCCAGCTGTTTTATTTTCAATTGGTAAGGAAAGTCATCCCCTAATAATTACTGAGTGAACCAACTCTTGGAGACACAATTCCTGCTTTTATCTACCAGGTTCAAATTCCACCAGACTTGTGTTTTGGTTCTTTTTCCATGTAGATAATATTCTCACGTCAAACAGAGACATGTGAAAAAGCAGTTTGACGAAATTAAATCAGAGAAAATATTCATGCAAATATAATTGATTCCTTCCCGCTAGCAGTTAGGATTCGGCGCTTTCACAACCTTGGACTATCTCAGTTTTTGTCAGGGAATCAGGATTTATTGTTCTTGATAGTGACAACAGCAGAAGCAGAACAACTATGACAAAAATCCTTTCAATGCCTCAGATCAGTTAATGATTACGAGAACATGAATCAATGCCCCAGATTCTTAAAGACGACCATCTCTGCTTAATGAGACAGTTAATATTTAATTCTCCTCTGATTCCACTTCCCAAAGTGTTTCTTTAAAGCCTCACAAAGCTGAGACTGGGTTTTCCATTTTGTTTCCTTGCCATTGCCAGGAACTGCATGATTGGGTTGGTGGGTCTGGGAAAGGTCCCCATGAGCAGCTTGTAGGTCTATTTCAGCTTCAAATCTTTAATGATGTTGGGACATTCACTCTGATGTTCTTGTTAACATTTACTGATTTTCTCCTGTGAAAGGATTCTCGTTCATGTGCAACAGAAATTCAAACCTCATTGCAGCTTCAGGCCAATGAGAAGTGGTAATTTGGGAGTATAAAGTAGTCATGAACTGCACAAGACCAGAGAGAAAACTACAATCTCTGAATCCCTAAACAGATTTCATTACGTCATACATTGTGTTACCCCGGATAGAGCTTAAGAAAGCGAGTCAGGTTTACTTGAAACCAAGTACATTAGGTTTCTAATAATGCAAATGCAGGAGTACAGTCAGTTACTTGTTTTGTCGTTTACTCACAAGAACATTCGTGGAGAATGCCTGAGCATATCTGTATTGGAATCGACCCCCACTCCCATCCCACAACCAAATCATTTACTTCTCATTCCACCTGATGGAGATTGGAGAATATTTCCGGAACCACCCTGTGACACAGAGTCCGGGAGCAATCTCCCCAGTTCAGATCAGAATGTATCAACAAGAAAGTTATATATCAAGAAGAGAGAGGCTGAAAGAATGAAGTTGTGAAGGGCAGGATGAGGGAGAAAAGGACAGACAAACAGGTGGAGAGTGATAAAAGACATTTGGAGACACGTGGAGATAGCCGGGAGAAACGACGGAGAAAGGGTGGGACCTTTAGACCTTTTTTTTCATCATAATTTCTCGTTGGGATATGATCACTTGCCTTAATTCTGCACAGCAGTGCGCCTGTCAGCTGCGAGCTTGTGGTGCAATGGAAGCGTGTGTGACTCCAGGTCAGAAGGTTGTGTGTTCAAGTCATGTCAGGCTTGTGGACTCTTGGCTCAATAAAGTGTTTCTCCTTTATATGCAAGCAGAACGTGTTGTTTCAGAGTGTTGCCTGGTAGTGTTTCTCTTATTCAGTGGCTGTTCAATTACATGTGGCCCTTCTCTGTAAGTTTTATATTGGGAACACTGCTGCAGAGACGTTGTTTGCCCAAACACAAATTTTTCATCGTAGAGTTTAAATGGACACCTGCCTCCATCTGGGCAGCTGCTTCATTCAGTCAGTAACAATGCTGTGCTGCTAACATTGTACAGGTATTTTCTCACTTAATTCGTAAACACACAACTTTATGTTTCAAACTGTCAGGAGATTTCAGCTCCTCCTGTTAAAGCAGATGACGGTGAGTTCAGGAAGAATTTTTCCAATCAAAAACAATTCCCTTTACAGTTGGAATGATCCTTATTGAACAGCACGAGAGGAAACTGCTGTCCCACAGCCCCTCTTCACATTAACGGTGAAGCTGAACTTTATAGCCTGAATGGGTAAAATCCAATGGTTCAGGTCCAATGCTGTTTGGTGCTGTCCACTTCCTGATTGTTGTGTGAGTGACAGGCAAAATCTCCAGGAAATATATATCATGTGGATGCATTGCCAGGACGACAGAACAACGAATCTAAAGTCAGGAAACTAAAAATCGCCTAATTTTGAAATTCAGGAAATGGGACACATTGAAGATGCATCGGATCTTCCCGCTGTCCCTGAACTCTCTGTGATGAACAGAATCCAAGTGAGAATGAAATTTTTTTGCTAAGATTACAGAAGAAATCTGAGAGAACCCCTCCTGAAGGTTTTGCAAGACACTGAAGATTTCTTCTTCCTGTATGACATGTTTTATTTTGATCAAATAAATGTTTATTCTCAGATGGGGTTGGGGGTGAAAAGGATTGTGAGTATTCCCAGCATTTTCGAAGTTCATAGGCACAACTCTGGAAAAAGAACAAAGGTGAAAGCCTGTGACAGGCTGAGAGGCACATTTAATTCACTGAAACAAGGAATAAGGAACAAGGCAGAAGAAATGATGATGAAACAACTTTTACTGTTAAGTTGTAGCTTCTTTAATGGTCTCGTTGTTCGGAACAAGCTCCCTCCACTGTAACTGTGATTTAAAATTCAGACAGAGAATGACTCTGTGTGGCTGTTGTGTGAGAAGTCACAGTGGGCAGGGCTTCTTAACAAAGATAAACAAGGCCGTTGAGTGTTTGTAGGGTGGTGCTGGCAGTCAGTCTTACATAGAATGACTTTCAATGCACTTGAAGAATCCAAAATATTATCAGTGGAAAACAAATGCAGAGGAGACAGTGTGAAAGGGCCGCGATTAGCTACAAGGCATGACAGCGTGAAACTAAGACTATAATTTTATCCAAGTCCACCCTGCAATAATGTTGGACGTATCGATTAAATAAGATCATGGGCAAAATGATGGAGGAGAAATATGAATAAATTAGGAGCAGAAATATTTGACCCAACGAGTCTGCTGCACCTTTCAATGATAATCTTCAACTCCATCCTGCTGCCTGACCTGGATAGCGCTTGGCCATCTTACTGATTAGACATCTGTCTAGCTCAGTTTGGCAATACACAACAATCCAGCGTCAACAGCCATCTGTGGGAAAGAATTCCACAAGTTCACTGGCCCCTGAGCAAAGAAACTCCTCCTCATTTCCGAATTAAATGGGCTAAACCTTATCCGGATATGATGTCCGATAGTACTTCTCTCATGCTTTGGGAAACCATTTGTCCATAACCTACACTGTCACGGTCCCGAAGAAGGTTAAATGTTAATAAATGTTGTTCGATTATTATAAAATCCAGTTAGCCTCCTGTGTTCCAAGGAGAACAGTCCCAGCCCAATCAAACATTCTACAAAGTTGCACCTTATCCAGCCCTGGCAACATTCTCGTAAATCTCCCAACCTGCAGAGTTCTTGAATATTTGTGAGGCAGACCGAGAGATATTGTGCTCAGCAAATTTTGTCAGGTTTTTCAGGAATTGACTGGAATAGGAATTTAGGATTAGAATCCAACTGAACTTGCGTACATAGAATGTCAGAGCACTGAATTTCCCTAATTCTGGGGCTGGGGAACTGGGATGTTACTACCGTCTGCAGCACTGGTTAATTCCCTGTGTGAAGGAACTACTGAGGCAACCAATGTAAAACTCTATTGCCGTTTGAGAAATACATCCAAGGTCGTAGCGGTGAAAAATAATATTATTTCAACTGGAATATTAATTACATTTGCCAACTGAATATCAGGCAAATTGTTTTCATTTTGAAACATAAAAATATGACACGGCCACTTAGCACATTGAACCTGCTTCGCCGCTTAATGAAATCATGTAAGAACTCCTACTTCACTGACATTTTATTCCTCTTTCCCAGGAGTTCTAAATGTTTTTTAATCTATACAGCACAGTGGAGGCCGGGACGTTAAATGGCTTCAAGGCGGAGATTGATAAATTATTGATCTCACAAGGAAGCAAGGGCTACGGGGAGATTGCAGGGAAGTGGAGTCGAAATGCCCATCACCCATGCCTAAATGACGGAGTGGACTCGATGGGCCCAATAGCCTTACTTCCACTTATCTGTTTTATGGTCTTATGGTCTCATAGAACTATTCATCTCAGTTTTGTACAGTCTGAACATTGACATCCTCCATGGCCCTGAATTCCATAGATTTTCTCCACTCATTTCAGTCAGCTATTTGGCAACAATTTCTGTTGTATTTCTGGTGCTGCTCCTGGCATGCCCTCCAGCATTGTGCTTGTTGTCCATTTCCTACAATTAATTAATACAGAGATAAATACTTGCAGCCCCATGACTGACCATTCTGGAACTCCAGAAATCACATCTTTCCAACTTGAAAAATACACATTAATTCCGATTCTATATTTTCTGTTAATTAAACAACAGGCAGCCTATGCTCATTTAAACCTAACAGCATAAACTCTTACCTTGTCATCGATATTTTATATGGCTTGTTGTTGATTAGCAACTAAAAATTCAAATTCACTTCATCTACCACTTCCCTTTATCAACTGTGCTTGTAATATTCCCAAAGAAGTCTGGCAAAATTCCCATGTCTGCACAACGAACGTCCCAGGCATTCTTTTGGAAACGTAAACCTGATAGCGGATTTTCCATTTGAAGAGAGGCAGTTTGAAGCTTGCATTCACTAACAGCCTACTTTTAGAGATCGTGCAAGCTCCTGCTCGCTGACCTCTGAGGCGCAATCAGTGTGTTCAATTGTTAAACAACAGGGCGATAGTTCAAGGGCACCCAGGCAAGAGTGATTGCTGTTTTCACTTCACCACTTTTGTACGTTACGCAGTTTTGTGTTTTTAATGCGGTTCGGGAAGTGTTTCCCAAATGAAAACCTTATCCAGTGAGTAACCACAAAAATGTTTCCATGTCGCTTTCATAGCTAACGTCAAGAGCTGCAGATTTGGGGAATCTCAAAAAGAAACAAAAACTGCTGGAGAAACTCAACAGGATTGGAAGTACCTGTGAGGTAAAACAGAGTTCTGAAATGTAAACAACTGCACCTCCCAGTCGCTAACCATTTCCACTCCCCCTCCCAATCTCTTGATGACATGTCCATCATGGGCCTCCTGCACTGCCACAATGATGCCACCCGAAGGTTGCAGGAACAGCAACTCATATTCCGCCTGGGAACCCTGCAGCCATATGGTATCAATGTGGACTTCACCAGTTTCAAAATCTCCCCTTCCCCCACTGCATCCCTAAACCAGCCCAGTTCATCCCCTCCCCCCACTGCACCACACAACCAGCCCAGCTCTTCCCCCCCACCCACTGCATCCCAAAACCAGTCCAACCTGTCTCTGCCTCCCTTACCGGTTCTTCCTCTCACCCATCCCTTCCTCCCACCCCAAGCCGCACCCCCAGCCACCTACTAACCTCATCCCACCTCCTTGACCTGTCCGTCTTCCCTGGACTGACCTATCCCCTCCCTACCTCCCCACCTACACCCTCTCCACCTATCTTCTTTACTCTCCATCTTCGGTCCGCCTCCCCCTCTCTCCCTATTTATTCCAGTTCCCTCCCCCCATCTCCCTCTCTGATGAAGGGTCTAGGCCCGAAACGTCAGCTTTTGTGCTCCTGAGATGCTGCTTGGCCTGCTGTGTTCATCCAGCCTCACATTTTATTATTCTGAAATGTTAATTCTGATTCTCTGCCAGATCTGCTGAGATTTCCCTGAAATTTATGTTATTGTTTTTCAATGAATGTTTCTCCCATCTATTGGGATGAAACAAACAGACCCGCCTGGTACTGAATTTAACTCGTTAGAAATCTGAGAAGTGGTTGGAGTCAAACAAACCTTGGAATGATTCACGCTCCCTCAGCTCCATAGGGAGAAAGGCGAGTAGCTGCTGTACTTCTGAAACTCTAGGCGAGTGGTAAAGGTGATGAGCTTGAAATGCATTGTGGTATCTCTGCACAGCTTTGATTCTTGCCGACAATGAATGAGAGTCGAAAGCAAATAAGAAGGGATTTTATTCTCTGTCTTCTTGTTTTGGAGAGTAATCGCAGAAGGTGGGAATAAGCATTTCACCCAAACCGCAAATGGTGGGAAGACGCAACTCCTTGCCTGTCAGAGTGAAACAAGCAGAAACTTTCAACCGTGTGAAGATACATTTCGATGTAACTTGCATTGCTAAACTTGGTGAGGCCATAAGCCAAGTGCTGGACGAGGGACAGCCAGAAGCGTGAGTTTAACTGGTGCAGACCTGATGGGTTGACTGGTCTTTTTCTGTGCTGGAGACCTGGTGTCAAGGACCTAGTAGTATCATCTACGGTACTGAAAGAAACAGCAATAATTAAAAATAAAAGCACAGAGGAAAATATTATCACCGGGGCAGAGAGGGAATAGCTGTACACATAGCACATCAAAAGCAATGTTAGAACAATAAGATATACTTTTAGCAGCTACAAGACAGCATGAAGCCAGAGATAATGAATGGAAAATTTTAAATTTACAAGCAATGGCCAGTTCAGAAGAAAAAGGTGGAATGAATAAAAGACAGGGCGACATTAGGAGCAGGCACTATTTGGAGAAAAGGAGGCAAAGTGGTAGCGCCCACATTCTGCCAACAGACATTATGCAATGTTCACCTGGATTAGCACACATAGGTAGAAATAAAATGATAGAGGTGATATCTACTTGCTGCTGGTGGAAAGGAATGGGAAGAGACAAAGCCAAGTTTTGTGAAAGATGTACTTTATGAGCACAGACAGAACCAGGACAGGGAATTAAAAATAAAATGAGCAATCAACCCCATCCACAGAGGCCGTGGTAACACATTCAAATGGATTTCATAGGGCCACATACACAAAGTCAGAATTTTTTAAAAAAAAATGTTTTCTGGCTATTTTGACCAGTTTACCAGATGGGTAGAAGATTTCCCCATAAAAGACTACTGCAACCTCAGCAGCAAAAATACTGACAGTAGAAATAATACCTTGGTGGCCGGTTCCCCTACAAATAGATTCAATCCAATCGGCCCATTTCACTGGCAAGACCCTGAAGGAAGTGCGTAAAGTACTGGGAATAACTCAAAGGTATCATATCCCCTACCACCCACAGAACTCGGGGATGGTAGAGAAGATGAATAGAAGACTGTAAAATGTTCTCACCAAGGCAATAATTGAAGAAGGGTTTAAATGGACCGTTTCCCTACCAGCCAGTCTAATGTCTTCTCAAGGAACAACTCGCAGACTAAAAGGACTGACTCCTTTCCCATTCATTACTGGTCGCACCATGGGCCTCCTGCAAGGTGGGGGGACCAGAAATGGTCAACTCAAAAGGACAGATTTAGGAAGGTACGTGCCAACTTTTCATGCATCTCCAACAGCTGAAATACCCGATCAATCAGGTACAGTAGGTTCATGGCTGGGAACAAGAGGGAATGTGCATGCCCAATGATAAGGGCTGGGGAAGGAGTCTTCATTCATGTACTGCATCCAAAAGGGCAGCGCAGTTCTAAATAGGGTGGCCACTATGAGGTGATTGTCAACAGTGATTGTGGACTTTTGGTCATCAAAATTGGGATCGGCGAATGGAGACACCCGTCACAACTGAAAATATTTAACAATTAACAGAATTGACAAGGCCTCGGGCATGTGTGTTTGCCTTGTGTTTCCACAAGACCCTGTCCCTTATCGTCACAATGACCGTCCAAGGAATATACATTCGAGGAATCGACACTGAGGCACGCAGTGCTCCAAAACCATTGACGTAATGTTGATGACTCAAGGACTATGGATATATACAAAGGATTAGTAAACTTTGATTTGGAAATAAGGGCGTGAGTTGTGCTGCCAGGAACTGATATGTAGCTGATAGAAATCCTCTTAAAGTATCCCGTGGAGATGGTTATCCACTGTTAACATGTAGTCAGGCTGAAAGCCATATGTGGTGTCCCTCTCCTTTGAAAATAGGCAACTGCAGCCGTCCTTGATCTTAACTGCAATACCATGTTCATCTTCAGTGTACAAAGGTAACAACACTTATGCAAATCCTATTAAAATCTTGTATGTGAGCAAAACACATGCCAGTTTCATCTTGCCGGAGTCAGATCTACATGGATCTGGTGGAGCATCGACTCCCTCCAGCTTTTTAGCCATACTATTGAATGCCAGAGATGTGCTCACTTTACTAACGGCATACCAACTGCCAGACGAACTGTCTCAGGGAACAATTGTCCCTGCCATATTGTGACGCAATGGGTCCCCTCCTCAACTGCTCTGAAGTCCATATTATCCTTGTTGGGGCGAATGCTATGATCCTCATGGATGCAAATGAATATGTTATCCTCAACGCTTCAGTGACTACAACCTATTTACTAATTAAATTTAATCTAGAACTTCCACACAATTGTACTGATGCATCAGGTCAACTTTATTTCTGGAAATGATTAAGTCTGCCCTTGGAGGCATGCCCCTTATACAAATGGTGAGAAAGCAGGGATCACCCAGGCAGAGGTGAGGGTTCTGGCAGGATTCAGGACGGGGTCCTCTGCTGGTAATGCCATAGATAATTCGCTATTACAAGAAACCTCAGAGTGTTGAAAGAGAAGTTGAAGGTATTGTTGGAAAATAACGTAGATTTCCAAGAAATAGCTACTAGGTTAGAAGAAGAAGGATTGAAATTCAGACTAAAACTCTCACTTTTAACAATTTGAATAAAACTGCTCTGAATAGCGAGTTTTGAAAAGATTTGTAGCTCAGGTTGAGGTTCTGGATGTGAGTTTGCTCGCTGAGCTGGAAGGTGAGTTTTCAGACGTTTCATCACCATTCTAGGTAACATCATCAGTGAGCCTCCGACGAAGCACTGGCATTCCAACCGGAACTCCATCAACAAACACATTGATTTGGAGCCAATGTACCATCCCCTGGAAAAAGAACAGGAAATGATATCACCAATGCAGGAAATGACATCACCAACCCAAGGAAACCTAACCAGATAAATAGAAAGCGGGATATAACACCAGCACTTCGTCGGAGGCTCACTGATGATGTTACCTAGAATGGTGACGAAACATCTGAAAACTGACCTTCCAGCTCAGCGAGCAAACTCACATCCACTGCTCTGAATGTTCTAATTGATTTTGTTAATAGTGGGACAATGGCAAGGCGGGAATCCTTTGTTTGTTCCTGGGATCCGCTTTATATAGTGATCTGTGGGTGCAACTGTTTGCCGAAGCGAATGGGTTTGACCCTTCTTGAGTCACTGTTGAACTGTTATCCATATGGATCAACATCCCATCAATTAAGAATATTCCCTGAATCTACAACATTTGTCGTATGCTACTTGGCATGACGACCACTTGTTCAGGAGCAAATGACTATCACCAATCCTCCTCCGAGTATCACACAACCCCAGCATACTTATCTCTGCTAAGGCTGTATAACATGAGCAGAGGAAACAGTTCTCTCCAGGCCACCTCGAAGCATGCCCTTCAATGCACAGTCCATTGGAAGGACATTAGTGCAGTGGGGCTCGACATTACCAAATGCCCTCATGCCCATCAGTGGGTGTGCTTATGTGAGGGGAATTCAGTCCTGTAGCCTGTGTGTAGGCTACACAATTACTCTGATTGCAATATCCAGTGGGCATATGGACATGGTACTGATTTTGTTTCCAGTTGTGGGTTAACTCACATTTCCATGTCAATCTGATTCTACACCAAAAATTGCAAAAGGTGTCCTTTACCCAGCGACGACTTCCAGGACCATTCTTTAACTGATGCAGCTACAATCAAGTTTGCAACAGCTACAGAAGCTCTGACGGCCCAGGACATGACTATCAACACTTCTATTAAAACATCTCCGGCAGCTATTTGGAACTGGGCTCAGTTGTAGCAAGCCCTACAAGCAACGCCCGCCCCGACTGAGACATGTTCAAATACCATGGCAAGACCTCGCGAGGATATGCATCAGATTGATGCATAAGTAGCCTAAGCTGATGGTGATCATTTCAAAGGAGAAAGAGGACGTAACTTAAATATTGAATGTTCAGCCATAGTGGATAAGACTGTGGAACGGGGTTTAAATGTGAAGGTCCATCCTTGGATCTGCATTGTCTCATTATTACTTAGCTACTTATCTTGCTTAGAATAAAGAGCAAAGTACAATGAAAAAACAACATTACAGCACAGAAACAGGCCCTTTGCACTCTAAATCTATCACCCCTGGTAACTGACACTTCCACCCTAAGAAAAAGAAAGCTTGACTCTGGTGGCTTATACTAGGCATGTGTCCTTGCCTGCTTAAGAAGCTGCTTACGAAAACTGCCAGTAGAGACGAGCTGAAACATACTGCAGGACTGGCAACCAGTTTAGAGATAGGAGCTTGCAACAATCTCATCACAGGTACATGTGTGCAGCTATGCACCTATTGTAATACTGTTATTCCCATGGGCCAGAAGCATGAAGGGATGCTGAAGGAAAAAGAGTGTAGATTTCTTATAGAACTGTAGATTTTTTCCACAGGTCTGTAGTAAGGGACAATATATAGATTAGGTTAAAAGTCAGGATTGAAAGGGCACTTTCTTCATGCTGAAGAGGCAGGCAGCTCTTTGGAAGATTGTTCCCCGAGACATGGCCAACAAATGGAGGAAACGCTGCAGAGAAGGGAGTCTCTATAAAATGGAACGAGGAGTCACAATCAGATCAGCCATGGCCTTATTGAATAGTGGACCTGGATTTAATGGTTTACTCCTGCAACGTATTGATATATTTCTGTTTATAACAAGCCAAGTCTCCTTCTCTCCTATTGCATCATTCTGGTAGGGAGTGAGTTGACTCCTCCTTTTCCTGGGAAACAGAATGCTGGGGGCTCTCTGGCCTCTGACATTTCCTCTGTACTGGCCTCAAGCAGTTGATTGACTGCCTCCTATTCCCATGCACAAAGTTTGTGAAAATAGATGCCCTCCTCCTAATCTGAGTAACAGTCTCCTATACTGTGGTCTTCTGCTGCTCTTGTTGTTTGGAATTGAGGGACCAAATGGCCTATTCACGTTACTTGCAGCTTCTATCTCCGAAATCCTTTCTCCTGTTTCTGTAAAACATTTTCAAAATATGAATGACGTTTTTTTCTTCTCTCTGTAGTTGAGCAAGTAAGCTGACTGATTTGACAGATTTGAGAAGCTGAATGGCCTCTTCTTCTTCCTTTGCAGTAGATTTGAGCAGCTGAATGGCTTTCTCCTGTTCCTGTGTAACATACTTGAGAGAATGAATAGCTGGGTTATTAACAGCCATGAAACTGGATCTGATGGAGGTTCCTCCTGCCTGAGTTACAGAAAAACAAACAACACAATGTACTCCAGGTATCCTCTCAGTAAGATCTCATAAAACTGCAGTAACCCTTCCCTATGTTTTGAATGATACCCGCTGCAAGATGTATCAACATTGCAGCTTTATACTTCTTCAAGTGGTAATTGGCGAGTGTGGACTGAATGATCTCTTCCTATCCCTCTGTAAAAGGCACATGGGGCGGAATTGCTTCCCACTGTTCCTGAGCAGCAGGCTTAATAGACTTTCTTAAGGCCATGAACGGATTTGATAACAGTGTGTTCACCAATAGGAGAAACATCATGCAAAGTCAATAAGCAATAACTATTATTATCCTGCTTTATGACTTCTAGAAATGTCCCCACTAGTCATTTTATGCATTGTCTGTTATTTTATCCCTATCTCCATTTATAAACAGAGTGGGGCATGCAGTGCAGTGTACTACTATCATATGCAAGCAAGAAAGTTTAAAAAGATGGGAAGATTTATGGTCCATTCCTCAGCAATTTCATTCCTATCATCCAGACTGCATAAATATTCCCTTTTATTGTGATATGAAAAACCATGTAAAGAGGGTGTTAACTGAATCTGTTTGTTCGGTGACTGTGATTAATTTCAGTCTCCATGGATTCTAATTATCCAAATGGATGGTTCTATCTTTTAATAATAAATGGACTCCTTTCGATGTGTTATCCCATAGTATGAGCGGGAACGTAACCTACAACACTAACAGGAATCAGCAGCTCCAGAGAGAAGGGGAGCAGAGGTCAGAGTCTGAGAAAATTAGACTCAAATACTCCAGCAATGGATCAGAATCTGAGAACAATAGACTGGAATGCTGCAACAATGGACAGGAGTTTATCTTCGTATGTTTGGCTTCTTTCTACATATTATGATGGGATGTCATTACCAGGGCGGATACAATGCACACTTTACATTATTCAAAGCTTTTATTATCCTATCCTTGCTGTCATTGGTGTTCCTGGTAAGACTCACTGTTCAATTTTTATTTCTATATGCCGTGTTCAACTGTATTGCCGTTCTTTTCATTTACTCTACACTCTTAGCTGTCATTCCTGCTCATCCTCTGAGTCCAGATATTCCGTTTCAAAAGAGTATTAACTGCATCAGTGAACTTGTTCATGAATTCTCTCACTTTTGCTACTGGCAGTGTTCTCGTGGGTCTCTATACTGAGCCATACCATTTCTGCTGTGATTTGTTGCATTCCTATAATGGTTATTTTAATATTGGGAGTATGGAGGTTACTGTCTTCTGTTCTGGTTACAAATTCCACTGACTCCATCCCATCGTGATCAATATCTCAGGTTGAAACAGTTGAATTACAATGGCAGTGATTATTTTGGCTACGAGCTGGTCCCTAATCATTCCTAATTTTAACTACTGGCAGTCTCAAAATTTACTTTACTGACTTGTCAGACCTGCTGTTTGAACCTTGAGCTATGAAATACAGTATTTATGGTGCCAATAATTTTGGAGACCTGCTGCACATATGGGTACAGCCCAGCGCGAGATTTACACCATCTCTCCCAGATTTTCAAAAGCCGGCGAGAGCTCACCAGATGCCATCGGAAACACAAAGATTTCCAAGGCATGGACCCCTCTTTCAGGGCCATCCCAGTCCAGGGTCCCCTGCCCTTTACAAAGAAAAGAGAACTATCCCTCGGGGTCCTGCCAGTTTCTTCCGGATTGTTGCAGTATCGCACTGGACATGCTGAGGTGCCTGTCTCCACATCTCCGGATTCAGAGATCTGAACCAGAATCCCTTTTAATCGGTGTTATGACATGCCAGAGACTGTTCATGATACGATGGCTCAGTGATTAGCTCTACTACCTCATAGCACCCGGGACCTGGGTTCAATTCCACCTGTGTGGAGTTTGCACATTCTCCTTGTGCCTGCATGAGTTTCTTCTGGGTGCTCCAGTTTCATCCCACAGTCCAAAGGTGTGCAGGTAGGTGGATTGGCCATGCTTTGTTGCCAGATATGTTCGGGGATGTTTCAGATGGGTGGGTTAGAAATGGGGAAATGCAGGATGAAGGGAATGTGTCAGGGTGGGATCCTCTTTGGAGAGGTGGTGTGGACTTTTTGATCTAGATACCCAGTTTCCACACTGTAGGGAATTCTATGATATGATGAGAATAATCTGCTGCCGACACTCCCAGGTAGAAACCTGCCTAAGTAGGCCTTGGTCAATCCTGAACAGCTTGTATCTGAACTCACAAAAATCCCAAATTTGTAATTCCTGTGCGCACTGAACAATATTAATCTCGGATTTGGCAGTGATTTTATTTTAATATTCTCAAGTACAAAATCACATCTATCCATAAAATGTCTCTCAGTCTGTCTAAATTGATTCCCAAAACACTGTCAGATTTTCGTGCATGAACTGATTTCTTCCATGCGTGTTCTCGCTCAAATTTGTACATGTAGAACCGCGCTATTCCCCCTACACACACACACACACACACACACACACACATACACAAAAACACACACACACACACACACACACACACACACACACACACACACACAGACACAAACAACCTCTTGTTTTGCCATTGTGCAATGGAGCTATAGACACAGATATAAATATATACATTTACATAAGTACACATATAAATTTGTGGGGTGCCCATTTACTGTCACTTACAGCATGAGCTACAATGATCCCTCAACTCGGTAGTTGTCTAGTGCTAGTATAGTAGCAACATACTGGCAAAGGTTTGCAATGCTGTCTATGCTGGGCAGATAGCCCAGTTTACTGAACAATACACTAACGTATGCTCCATGCTCAGCTCACATCTTGTCCCATTTATGGAATCTGGGCCGGTTCTGTGAGGCAGAGTCAGAATGTGATGTAACGTGTCATTTTAGTTGATTTGGCATTGCTTTTATTTAATGCTGTCATTATTATGATTGGGACCCTCTAAGGTCTCACCCATTCGGATGGTCCCACTCACATCCCTTTTTTCCCCATATTTCCACAACATGTTCTCATTTAATTAACTGTCTGTTTCTTTCTTGAATTGGAATCTTTCTGTTCCTCTGTACTCTCCCTTGGCTTTGATTCTTGGCTGCCTAGTGTATAGAATGCTGGCAGGGCTAAGCCGAGAAACATTAAACTGCTGTGTGTCAGTATTGTCCTGCTGGAAGTGGTGGAAGTGACGGAAGATGATTATTTGAATGTGGATTCTAGTGCAGTGGAAGGTGAGGACAAGGGTATCATTCTGCTGAAGAGAAGAGGAGGGGGTGAGAACAGAAACACAGGAGATGGGTCAGCCCCAGCTGAAGGCTCTGTGCACTAGAAATGGGGGAAATTTCTCTTGGAGGGAAAAGGAGGACATGCCCAAGGCTTCCCGCTGGAATATGGCATCATTGAACAGAAATGACAGAAACGGAGAAACTGGGAAAATGGAGTCACTCTCAGCTGATCATGCGCTCAGCCACATGTGGAAGTTTCCCCTGAATGATTCAAACGAACCAGACATTTAAATTGCAGGTTTTTGTCTTATAACTGCTCTAAAGCAGGATGTGAAAATCGAACCACAGAAAAGTCAGAGGATGTACAGCGACAGAAGTTTAAGTAGACAATCCACGATGCTCAGCATTGATTGTTTCTTTTCAAAAGGATGGACTCGATAAGAAGAATATCTGCCCATAGTTCACATAGGCTGCCAAGGATACCATTCATCACAAACTAAAGTATTCAAATTGTTGAGAGCTAGTGTAGGCCAGAAATGAGATGCTTATTCTCGGAGCCAGAAGCAAATGATGTGAAGCAAAAAGAAGAAAACGTGTTATGAAAGTACATTGGAAAGAAAGATTAAAACATAACAAGTAGCAAGAGATTTTCAATGCATACATAAGAAACAATTCAAGGTGAGTATGTCACCCTTTGAAGAAAGAAGGTCACGAAAGTACATGTGGTACATCTGCAGGGTATGACTGGGGATTACAGGGGACAAGCAAATAATTTACACCAGTGTTTTACATCGTTCCTCACAAGTAAAGACATCGTAAGTGTTTCATTGATAAATGGAACATGTTACTAGGAGAAAACCTAAATAGTCTCAAACCAAAAGAATACTTTTTTGGTAAAAATACAGGCATTAAGGTAGACAAGTCAACAATAACTGTTAGACAGTTCTAAAAGAAGTGGCAGCAGAGTGGCTGGCAGCAGAGTTTGAAATATTCCATAACTCTCTGGATTGTAGGAATGTTTCAGCAAGATTGGAGAACTTCTATTGTCGCAACTGTCTTCAAGAAGGGACCGGGACAGAAAATAGGAACCTATTGGCCATTCAGTCCCTTATTCAAGAAGGAATTGCAGGACATTTAGAAAAGCTTAATGCAATTAGATTCAACATTGATTTGTGAAAAGAAAATTATGTTTTGCCTTGTAAAATCATGTAAATTTTTCCTGGAGTTCCTTGAGAACATAACAAGCAGATTGATGCACTTGGTTTTCTGTATGGTTCTTAATAAAACAAAATAAAGATTCTTGTACAAGACAGGAGCTCACAGTGTGATGGTTAATAGATATGTGTGGAATGAGGATTGTTAAACACATAGTAGACTGAGAGTGGGGATTAATAGGTCTTTATCTGTTTAAAAGATATACTTGCCAGAGTACCACAAAATCAGTCCTATGACATCAGTTATTTACAGTTTATACTGATGGCTTGAAGGCGAGGCTTGAGTGCATTATATATCCAAAATTGCAGATGATGCAAACATACATAGGAGGGAAAATCGCAGTGAGGATGTAAGGAATATGAAAGGAGATATAGATTAGGGCAGTGACTTGACAAATATTTGACATGTCGAGATTATTTTAACAATGACGTCCTGCACTTTGGCACTGAGAGGCAAAAGCCACGCTGTTATTTAATGGGGAGTACGCCAAAAAAACTTGTATAAAAACAGAAAGTTAGCATGTCAGTGCAGCTCGTAACTAGGTTGATTCTTGGTTTTAAACTTTTGACGAATCAAGAAGGTCTAAAATGGTTAGGTGATTATTCATTATTGTTGAAATGAATGAGGAGTGATATTATTTGAAAAAAATGCAGAGGGGCTTGACAATGTAGGTATTGAGAAGTCATTTTCATTCGAGGACATAGATACAGAACAAAGAAGATGTAAAGGAGATAATGGGAACTGCAGATGCTGGAGAATTCCAAGATAATAAAATGTGAGGCTGGATGAACAGAGCAGGCCAAGCAGCATCTCAGGAGCACAAAAGCTGACGTTTCGGGCCTAGACCCTTCATCAGAGAGGGGGATGGGGAGAGGGAACTGGAATAAATAGGGAGAGAGGGGGAGGAAGACCGAAGTTGGAGAGTAAAGAAGATAGGTGGAGAGAGTATAGGTGGGGAGGTAACGAGGGGATAGGGTCAGTCCAGGGAAGACGGACAGGTCAAGGAGGTGGGATGAGGTTAGTGGGTAGATGGGGGTACGGCTTGGGGTGGGAGGAAGGGATTGCTGAGAGGAAGAACCGGTTAGGGAGGCAGAGACAGGTTGGACTGGATTTGGGATGCAGTGGGTGGGGGCGAAGAGCTGGGCTGGTTGTGTGGTGCAGTAGGGGGAGGGGACAAACTGGGCTGGTTTAGGGATGCAGTTGGGGAAGGGGAGATTTTGAAACTGGTGAAGTCCACATTGATACCATTAGGCTGCAGGGTTCCCAGGCGGAATATGAGTTGCTGTTCCTGCAACCTTCGGGTGGTATCATTGTGGCAGTGCAGGATGCCCATGATGGACATGTCATCTAGAGAATGGGAGGGGGAGTGGAAATGGTTTGCGACTGGGAGGTGCAGTTGTTTGTTGCGAACTGAGCAGAGGAGTTCTGCAAAGCGGTCTCCAAGCCTCCGCTTGGTTTCCCCAATGTAGAGGAAGCCGCACCGAGCACAATGGATGCAGTATACCACATTGGCAGATGTGGAGGCGAACCTCTGCTTAATGTGGAATGTCATCTTGGGGCCTGGGATAGGGGTGAGGGAGGAGGTGTGGGTGCAAGTGTAGCATTTCCTGCGGTTGCAGGGGAAGGTGCCGGGTGTGGTGGCGATGGAGGGCAGTGTGGAGCGAACAAGGGAGTCAGGAAGAGAGTGGTCTCTCCGGAAAACACACAGGGGTGGGGATTGAAAAATGTCTTGGGTGGTGGGGTCGGATTGTAAATGGCGAAAGTGTCGGAGGATGATGCGTTGTATCCGGAGGTTGGTAGGTTGGTGTGTGAGAACGAGGGGGATCCTCTTCGGGCGGTTGTGGCGGGGGCGGGTTGTGAGGGATGTGTTGCGGGAAATACGGGAGACGCGGTCAAGGGCGTTCTCGATCACTGTGGGGGGAAAGTTGCGGTCCTTAAAGAACTTGGACATCTGGGATGTGCGGGAGTGGAATGTCTTATCGTGGGAGCAGATGCGGCGGAGGCGGAGGAATTGGGAATAGGGGATGGAATTTTTGCAGGAGGGTGGGTGGGAGGAGGTGTATTCTAGGTAGCTGTGGGAGTCGGTGGGCTTGAAATGGACATCAGTTACAAGCTGATTGCCTGAGATGAAGACTGAGAGGTCCAGGAAGGTGACGGATGTGCTGGACATGGCCCAGGTGAACCGAAGGTTGGGGTGGAAGGTGTTGGTGAAGTGGATGAACTGTTCGAGATGTTAAGGATTTTTGTTTCCTCTCAGAAGGTAGTGAATATTTGGAATTTGCTAACCCAGACAGTTTTGAATGCTAGTTAACTGAATGTATTTACAGATGAGGTGGTTCAATTTTGATATATCAGCAAGTTGAGGAATACAAGCAGTTGACATTAAAGTGGAGGTGAACACTGGATCAGAACAACCATATCCTTCATGATTTACGGGTCACGCTGAAGGGGCCGAGTAGACCACTCCTGTTCCTATTTCTGATGATCTGTTATTAGAAAGTAGCTGTTTTTTTTAGAAGTCATGTCGTGCAATTTTGCAATCACAGAGACCAGAGCCAATCCTGGGTCAGTGAACCCTGGGTGAGGTATGGGGATTGTGTTTACAGTGAATCTGGCTTTGCAGCATGATCCAAATCCGAAGCAGACATTGCAGGGAGGGAATGCCTGTAAAGAGGGATTGGGGTGGGTGTGGTTGTGTTCTTCCTGACCTAGGTTGGATTTTCGAGGAATATTTTCCAACCTATTCCTCAATGATCCGAGGGGGTGAATCGATCATCAGAACATAAGATGGAGGAGCATGCGTGATCCAGTCAACTCTTTTGCATTCCTGCACCAGTAAATAAGATCGTAGCTCATCCCATTGTGGTCTCAGCTGCGCTTTTCTGTCAATACTATATTTTCCATAATTCACCTGTCCATCAAAAATCAAACGAAGTCAGCAACGAAATAATGTTTAGATCCAACCACCACAAACTACTGGGAAAGAGATTTCCCTCTTCAACAGATTCCCACTTTGTATATTTCTCCCCAATCCCTGTTCTGACTGAGGTTTGAGGTGTCATTGTTTCCTTTTCCAATCCCACTCCTTTATTGGCCACAACAAATTTTAAGTGCAACCAGGCTGGTGATATGGCCAATGACATAGGCCTCAGACTGGGCCAGGTTCAGTGATAGGAACAAGTCAGACAGATTTCTTTTGTCAGCCACAAATAACCGGTTTATAACCGAATCAAGCGTCCTCAGCAAACGCACAAAGCCTAGTGACAATACATTTGGACTATGCAGACAGCAAACGGCGATCCACTCTCCTCAATAAGATCAACCTTCATTGAGTGGGTAACATATTAAACCTTCATAATGTGAGAACTTCAATCAAGGAATAATGAAGTGAAACTTCTCTGAACTGCTTCGAATGTCACTTTATCCTTTCTCAGGTAAGGAGATAAAACAAAACCATCACAAGCTCTGACTGTGTCACGTCCTTCTTCCAAAGTTGATTGAAAATGCAGCGAGACGGTACATTTTGTGTCTTTTTTTTTAAAAAAAAATCATCTTCAATTTATTACCAGGATGAGATTTATTTTTCTTTTCTCAGAGTGTTGAGAGTCTTTCAAACTCTCTTCCCCAGAGAGCATTGGAAGCAGAGACAATGAATACTTTCAGGCACAGACAGACAGACACATGAATAACATAGGAGCCAAGGATTATCTGGAAGTGGAAAGGAATGTGTACTTTGGGATAGAAATGCTGACAGTGATACAAAATGGCCAGCCTCCCAAGGAATACAATGGAAAATGAAGTGATAATATGGAGAAAATTTTTAAATGAAAGCAGTGATAGAATAAAATTGCGATAGTCCCAGAGGACCATGGGAGTATTCTCTCATGAGAGAGAGAGACGACTCTTGGTGTTTTGACTTGAGGATCATCACATCTCAGGCAAGGTTCATGGTTGAGAAAGTGGGCTGTTCATTTTTGTTCCTATTCATTGTAACCTGTGTCAGTGTGGAATTTGAACTTGCGCTGCTGGCCTCCCTCTGCATCACAAACTAGCTGCCAGCCAATTGAGTGGGAAGCCAAGAAGCTGATGCAGAAATAAATAGACAAAAACAAAGGATTTTAGAAACTTTGATAACAATGAAGAAACTATCAGTTAGATAATGTTCAAGACGACAGCTGAAGACAAAATAAAACAGATCCTCTGCTAGCAGTCAATGTTAAAGTGAGAGAAGTGTTTAAATGCTGTCATTGGCTGAACAATAAGGTGAGGCAAACAAGATAATCACAATTACTAACTGTGAATGGATATTTTTGACCATAAAATACGTGTATATTTTGATTGGTTTGTGTGAAATGAGCTTACAAATGCATAAAAGTATAAAGCTAATGTTATATATGATTTGGAGAGTCTGTCCTCATGAGAGCTGCCGACTGATCACATATTTAAAGAAAACTGATGCACGTTAAATCCAAGTGTCATTTGGTCAGTGACAGGAGCTGAAAGGACTGAATGACTGAAGGTTTCTACAACATAGAGATCAGGACACAATTAGATAGACGCCAATATTATTGAAAGATGGAGAAGATTTGAAGGACTAAATGGCCAGATAATAGACGTTAATTATAAGTCATTTGGAAAAATTACAGCTTTGCTCCTTCCCTTGTATGTTACATATTTGGGACTGGCATTTTTCTGATCTTGGGATTGTTTGAACATTATCTGGAACATTCTACAAACAACATAATTCAGAAAATTCTAGAGGCGGCATTCTCCAGAGCATTATATCACCATGTCGGGTATTGCAAATGTGAGAGGGGAGATGCTGTATACAGGAGTATGAGTGGTGCAGAATGAGCCTTGTTCAGTAATAGGTGCTATAACACATACACAGTGAATGCGAGTAAGGAGAAAGAATATGGTGGCACTTATCGTAGCACAGTGGGGAAGATTATCAAAGCTTGCACTGTATTTCTGGACATTTCTCAGACTACAGATACTGCATTGAGCTGGATGGTGAGCTCAGAGCATGCTCAATGAATCTGGTGAAGTGCCCTCCTTTCAGAAAAAAAGGTCCTCCTCCTTACAAGCCTATCCACTCGGACCGCCAGGCTCCTGTCAATACATTGTGCTGTCATTGCCCCTTATCTACCTTGCTTGGGAATAAACCATCTCGGGCAAGTCCAAACTGAGAAAGCTCAAACGTGCTTTATAAAGATAGCATCAGCACAAAGGATCATGGAATTTTCCAGGCCATTCAGTAACTGGCGGGTACATCCAGCTGTGAGGAATGGGAGAATCAGACTGCCACTGAATGACAGGGGCACCATGGGGTGAGATAGTTAGTTAATAAGGTGAGTTTGACACTATAGCACCAGAAAACAAGCTCAAACTCATGCAGACAATCCCTCTGTCAAACTCAATGAAAATGACACTTCGACAAATTATTGTTACTTCAGCCCAATGATTCGAAGAATCTGCTGACCCCAATCTCAGTTAAAAGGCGACAGAAAGAATGTTCATCCAAAGCTCTCCAACATTCGAACTCCTACCATCAACCCATTATCTACCATTCCTGAAAACTGTGGGCTTTTTTGCAGGATGCTATCAAACGGTTTTAATTATATCATTGTTAAACTTGGAAACACATTTTTCCATGTCACACTCTCTCAATCTCACCCCCCTCTCTGTTTCCCAACCTTCTGTCATTTGTTAGTATTTAAACTGATTCATAGAAACATTGAAGACAGAAGCAGGAGGAGGGCCTTCAGTCCTGAGAGCATGCTCCACCATTCTTCACAATCATGATCGTTCAAAATCATTATCCTAATTCTGTTTTCTCCCCATAGCCTTTGATCCCATTAACTACATGTGTTATATCTAGCCACCTCTTGAGTGTAATCAATGTTTCGACATCAATTACTTCCTGTGGTAATGAATTCCACAAGCTCACCACTCTTTGGTGAAATGTCTCCTCATTTCTGTCCGAAATACCCTACCAAAATCCGCAGACTGTGACCCTTGGTTCTGGACACATCTATCATCGGAAACATCTTCCCTGCGTCTACCCTGTCTATCCTGTTAGAATTTTAATAAAAACTCGAAGAACCCACTGCTTATTCATCTGAACTCAAGCAAAAACTATCTAAACTTCGTCAATCTCTCCTCATGCATCAGTCCTACCATCCGTGGAGACAGCCTGGTAAACTGCACTCCCTCAAAGCCAGAGTATCCTTCCTCAGAAAAGGAGACAAAAACTGCACACAGCATTTGAGGTGTAGCCTCACGAAGATCTTTTTAACTGCAATAACACATTCCTGATCCTTTAGTTGAAAACTCTCGCAAAGAAGACCAACATACCATTTGCTTTCTTTACCACCTGCTGCACCTACATGTTTACCTTCAGCGATTGATGGACAGGAATGCCTGCAAACTACTTTCTCCCTTGATCCGCACATCCCTGTGACTTCTCTCTCTGGAAATGATTTTCACATCCACAGCACCCCTTGCCATGGCACAATGGAGACATGGAGCTGTAAAGGGAAGGGAGATGCACATCCTGTCACTTTCATGATGAGCTGCAAGTTTCCACATGCTGGGCAGTGATCTGTTACAGACCAATGCACTGGTTTGATCTGCACTGCTCTGCGCACTAGCAGGTTAACGCTCCAGGTATACAGATCAATTCACTGCTGTTTATGACACAACTTCCCATGCTGGACAGATATCTTGTTCAGATTTATAGATCAATGCACTGAACTGGTCTGCACAGCGCTCCATGCTGGACATATATCTCATCTGGATTTACCGATCAATGTACCAGAGTAGTGTGCTCAATGTTGCACTCTGGACAGATTGCCTGGCTTCGTTGAGCAATACACAAGCCTGATCTGCAAAGTAACCCATGGCGAACAGATATGTCATCTGGGTCAATGTGTCTGGCTGGCTCCGTGAGGTAGATTGAGAACGTGATATAACTGACCACCTGTAAAGAACTGTGAAGAAATGACCTGTATCTGCTTTTGAATGATTGAGTGTGTGGAAACGTTCTAGAAACCATCTCTTCTCGTCTATGTGTGCCTGAGTGTGTGGAGAGTGAATGATTGTTGTTGTTTTACAGCACATTTTATATGTAATTCAGCTCTAATTCCATGAAGAAATTTCTAAACACAGTGACTCATTTGAACATCTCATTAGGTTCTCAAACAAACAGGCAACGTGGCCTCCAGGCTGATGTATAATTTATTTGTTTTCCTTCCTCACAGTTAACGTGGTGACGATCTACGTCCTGCTTCATAAAGATTGTGGATTGTCTCCATGTGTCAGATGTTACCTGGGGGCCATGGCAGTGGCGGATCTACTGGTCATTATCCTCGACCTGATATTGAGACACATTCCCATTGTTTATCGGGAACAGTTTAATTTCCTGCGGTACATCCCCGTGTGTAATATCCACGCCGTCCTGCTTTATGCAGCCACTGACTGTTCTGTCTGGTTGACCGTCACTTTCACCTTTGATCGATTTGTGGCCATTTGTTGCCAGAAGCTGAAAAGTAAATATTGCAGTGAGAAAACGGCGGCTGTGGCTCTGTGAACAGTGACTGTGCTGAGCTGTTGAAAGAACATTTTCTGGTATTTTATGCTCACAGCTCACTATTGGCTGTGGAACACCCCCTGGTTTTGTGATGTAACAGACAATGTTCAAATGTCTGGTGTCTGGGTCACAACTGAGTTCCTCCACCACATTCTAACCCTGACTCTCCCATTTCTCCTGATTCTGCTGCTCAATGTTTTCACCGTCAGACACATTTTAGTGACCAGCAGAGCCCGCAGGAGACTCCGGACTCACACCAATGGGGATAGTCAGTGTGACACAGAAATGAGAAATCGGAAAAAAAATCAATCATTTTACCGTTTGTGATCTCGTCCAATTTCATCCTGTTATGGTCAATGTTAATGCTGGTTTCTATATCTCACCGGATGAATAATATTGGGTATATTTCTGTGTACCTGGATTACTCTGTGCAGGAATTGGGCTTCATGCTGCAGGTCCTCAGTTGCTGCACAAACGCCGGGATTTATGCCGTGACCCAGACGAAGTTCAGGCAGCAGCTGAAGAATGTGCTGAAATATCCCTGTATCCAAATTCATCAACCAATCAAATTCACTCATTAATCAATCCATTCAGGATTTTCTCATTTCAGTTCAATGTTTCAGCAATGAAGAAGCCTGTCGCTATTGTAACAGACTGAGGGTCATCCTGGTTTGTCCAACCTTATCCCACAGAGAGTTACGGGGACACATTTCAAAGTTTTTCCCAACTCAGGGGAATTTGAAAAAAAAGGCACCATCCACTCGCTGGACCTAAAACCTAAAATTAATAAAGAATAAAATGATCAATTGAAAAAAAAGTCAAGTCGGTGAGCTAATGGTATTTTGTTTGTTAATTTGTTGAAAAAGCTAATCTGGAGAGAGATAGTCTCTGCCCTAAGTCTGGTTCATCAGGGAAGTGAAGGAGACCGGCACTGAGCTCAAGTGTTGAATTTTAGTCACTCTATCCTTGTTTTCACTTCTGATGAATCTCTCGCTTCATATCTACCTCCCACCCGTACTACCCACACACTCAAACTTACCTCGTTCCCTCTCTCTCCTCCAGAAATCTCCCTCTGATTTTCTCACTCTCTTTCAGTGAGCTTTTCATTCTCATTCTCATTCAGACTGCCTCCATCCCGCGATCTCTCTTTACCTCGCAGCCTCCCTTTCTTACAAATTCCTCACTCTCTCTAAACCTCTCTTCCACTGAAATTCCTCACTATCCTTCCTCTCCATTACTTTTCTATCATTCTCCCTGCCTCAATCTCTCTCCATCCCTTTTCCTCCTTCCCTCTTTTTGGCTTTTTGCATCTCTCATTCCTCCTACTTCACTTGATCTATTCTCACTTCCTCTCGATTTCATTTTCCTCTCCCTCCCTCCCCCTCTCTACTCTTCAGTCACACTGACGCACTCTTCAAAGTCCTGTGGTGGGATTTCATCAGGGGAGCAGGTTTCTTTGTGGAAAGGACAGAGCTTTGCATCCCACAAGACTCACTCACTGGCTCTGAGCCTTGTACTCCACACTGTCTGATAAATCAGAGCCTGTTTAGACATCATGGACAATGGGGTGTCCCATTTCCCAGCCCAGCCAGAATGGTGTTGCACTTAGGCAGACATGAGAGGAACCTTTGTCTGTGCAGATAGGAGACATTGACCAGCTGCATCTGGTGACATGGAGAGGGCCATTTAGTGACAGAGAAGTTAAACTTTGTGGGCTAAATAGGATGCTTTGATGGATCAGGTTGTGGCCTCAGACAGCTGAAAAGAGGTCGATAGAGATGCAATGTGAGCCAGTTTCATTGCCCATCTTGAGGATCTTTTGAGAAGGAGGTGTTGAGAGGTTTACTTGAACCACTGAAGACAATGCAGACGCTAATTAGCCATTGCTCAAGGAATACACTGCGATTAGGTCCACAGTCTGTTCCTTGGAGAAAGGTGTAGATGGTAAGCCACTGGGCATTGCTAAAGAAAGAGATTTGGGATTGGGCAGCAGGCCATTGGCTCAGAAACAGAGTGGTGCTGTGGCAGCAGGCCGTTGATCGGGAACAGTGTGGAAGATGTCTACAGGCTGTTTCTGGGGAAAAGTGTGTATTTCAGGCACTGGCTATTGCTGGAGGGAAGTGTGGGAGTGGGACCACTGACTGGTGCTTGAGGTACCAAGTAGTGTTGGGAGCACAGTGCATCGCTACGGAACAGAGTGGGTATGTGATCACAGGTCATCACGAGGGGCACAGTGCAAGAGTAAGACAACAGGGCATTGCTCGGTGACCAATGTGGTTGTGGGGACCACCGGCCCTTGCTAGTTGTACAGAGTGGTGGTGTGTCCATGGGACGTTGCCAGGGAACAAAATGGGGGATGATAACTGTAGGACAGAGTGGTGGTGGGACCACCTCCCAGAATGAGGGGAAGAGAGAGGGAGTCACAGCAGTGTGCTCTGAGGAAACAGAAGGGTGTGTTTTTGTAGGTTGTTGCCACGGTATCATTGCTGGGGGGGGCGCCCAGAGCGTGTTGCTTGGGGAAAAGAGTGAGTGTGTGTCCATGGGATTTTGCTATGAAACAGATTGAATGTACAACCACTGGCCATTGCTAGGAGAGCTGTGTCGGAGTAGGATCATAAGCTGTTGCCAAGGGATCAGAGGAGTCATAAACAGACCACTTCTAGGGCCACTGAGTGGGGTTGCGCCCATGGCCGTTGCTATGGAAAGAGAGTAGCCCTGGAGCCACAAGCTGTTGTTGGGTGAAAAGAGTGTGAATCAGGCTGCAGGGCATAGCTGGGGAAAAGATTGGATGTGGGTCAACAGTCCTTTTCCTGGGAAACATTGTGAATGTGGGGCCACTGGCAATTGCTTGGACTGGGGGCCAGGATGCTCATTGATAGCAAATTGAGTGGGGTACAATCTCTGGCCATTGCTCGGCGAACAGTGGAGGGAGTGATAAATGACCATTACTGAGGTTACAGAATGGGGATGGGCCACAGACCATTGCCGTGGAAACAATGTTGGAGTCTTTGCTCGGGAGCAGAGTGGGTCTATGTATATAGGCCGATCCTAGGGGAACAGCGTGGTTATAGAATACAAGGCCTTTGCGAGTGGAACAGACGTGGGGAAAGTCCGTAGGCCATTGCTCGGGGATCAATGTGAGAGTGGGATCACAGGCTGTTGCTGGGGAACAAGTGTGGAAGTTGGGCCAGATATCCCTATTAGGGGAACACAGTTGCCAAGGATCCATAGGGTATTGCCATGGAACAGTGCGGAGGTCGTACAACTGGCCATTGCTAGGGGAACATACTGAGGCGTGATGCTGCAGACCATTGCCAGGGGAAAAGCGTGGGGTTGAGGCCACATACGTTTGCTAGGGTAACAGAGTCAGAGTTGGACCACAGGACGTTTCCAGGGGAAAAGTGGGGAGTGCGACAGCATGCTGGTTTGCTCAGGGAACAGATTTTGGAGTGGTGCTGCAGGCTGTTGCTGGGGAGCAGACTGGGTATGGGACCACTGCCCACTACTAAGGGAACAAAGTGTGGGTGGAACAACAGGACATTGTTCTGGGAACAGAGTGAAGGTGCGACCACAGGCACTCATTAAGGGAAAAGTGTGGGATTGAGGGCTTGAGAAAGATATTGAGCTGGGTTGGGAAGGCAGGGTGGGGTTGAGGATGCAGTAATTGCTAGGGAGCGAGGTGGCGACTGGGACACAGCCTGTTGTTGAGTAAGTAGGCTGGAGGTATAACAGTTAATCATTACTGGAGGATCAGAGTGTGGGTTGGGTCTCGTGCCCATTGTTAAGTGTGGTTGAATGTCAGTATTATGGAAACAGTCAGAGTGCGATTACAGGTTATTGCGAGGGTGACAGTGTGGGGTGAGGCCTGAGACCATTGATAAAGGACAAGTATAGTAGTAGGGCTGCAAACCCCATTCCTATCAAATGGAGTGGGGTAAGTTCATTGGCCATTACGCCTGGAAGAGCATGTGTTAGTCCATTGGCCATTATTTGCACAACAGTGATGGATAACAAGAGGACGTTGCCAGGAGCGTAGAGCGTGAGCAGAACAATGGACCGTTGCAAGGGTAATGGGATATGATGGTAAAGTGGCCAGAGGTAGTTTCTCCAAGATCAGAGTGGGTATGGAAAGTGAGACGTTTGTTTGCATACAGCATGTGTGTGAAACAGGAGATTGTTTCTTGAGGAATAGAGGAAGTAGAGAGCAAAAGTCAGTTTTCAGATAAATCCAATGTGAGCAGTCTTGGAAACTGTTGCCAGGGGAACAGTAAGAGAAATGGACAGGGCACTGTTGTAATGAGAACACAATGGGAATGGGGTAATAAGGAGTTGTTGGTGAAGAGATTGGGAACAGCTTCCAGACCCAAACCAGAATATGTTGGAACATAGAACCTGGAACAGTACAGCACAGTACAGGCCATTCCCCCCGATGTTGTGTTGAACTTTTACCCTAAACTTAAAGTCTATCTAACCTCCACCCCTACCTTATACCATCATTCTTATGCCTATCTAATAGCCGCTTAAATGCCTCGAATGAGGCCGACTCCACAACCCTTTCCGGCAATGCCTTCCACATCATGAACACTCCCCGGGTAAAGAAACTATCTCTGACATCTCCCCGATATCTATCTCAACTTACTTTAAAACTATGCCCCCTCATAATAGCTACCTCCACCCAAGGAAAAAGTCCCTGGATGTCCTCTCTATCTGTAACTGTGATAATTTTGCACACCTCTATCAAGTCACCTCTCATCCTTCGTCGTTCTAAAGAGAAAAGCTCTAGTTTGCTCGACATTTCCTCAGAAGACCTTCCCTCTATTCCAGGCAACATCCTGGTAAATCTCCTCTGCACCTTTTCCAATGCTTCCAAATCTTTCCTGCAATGAGGCACCCAGAACCGGACATAATATTCCAGGTGAGGTCGAACCAGGATTTTGCACAGCTGGAGCATAACTTCATGACTCTCGAACTCAATTTCTCTGTAAATGAAAGGTAACACACCATCCGCCTTCTTAACAACTCTATCCACATTGGGGGCAGCTTTCAGGGAACTGTGGACATGAACCCCAAGATCCTTCTACTTGTCCACACTGCCAAGAATCTTTCCATTCACCCGAATTCTGCTTTTAACTTTGTCCTTCCAAAATGATTCACCTCACACTTTTCAGTGTTAAACTGCATCTGCCACATCTCAGCCCAGCTCTGCATCATATCAATGTCCCTTTTTAACCTCGAACAGCCCTCCGCACTGGCCACAACTCAACCTATCTTCATATTGTCTGCGAACTTACGAACCCACCTTTCTACTCCTACATCCAAATCATTTACAACAATCACGAATAGAAGTGGACCCAGGCCAGAACCTTGTGGTACACCACACATAACTGAGCACCATGTTGAATATTTTCCATCCATTACTACACTTTGTCTGCTAATGGTCAGCCAATTCTGAATCCAATCTGCCACATTTTCCCCTATCCCATGCCTCCTAACTTTCTGCATAAGCCTATCATTGGAATCGTAGCAAACGCCTTAGTTAAATCCACATATTCCACATCCACTGCTCTACATTCATCCATGCGTTCTGTCACCTCTTCAAAGAATGCAACAAGGTTTTTGAGGCATGATCTCACCTCACAAATTCATGCTATGTTGTGACTATTTATCGCATAATTTCCAGATTCCTCTGTCCACTTCGCAATGTGTTTTGTAACAAGTCTTTACCAGTGATTTTTTTTTTATCACAGACTGACTGGATTAGATGCCAAATAACCTTCTGTGGCTCCCTGTCCCTTAGTTAGCGTATACGTGTGTGCCTACCTTCTGCTCTCTGTCTGTCTCTCCTGGAATATCTATAAATTGTGACATACATCTGCTAGTTTTTTTGAGTTGATTCATGGTGTCCATTTTCGACCCTAAATCCATGTACGATCACAGCAAGACATCCTCACATTCTTAGTGCCATCAGCTGGCAATAACTGGCAAACTATCAGATATCCTTCCAAATTTGGTGGCACCACATTTGCGTTCTGTGATTTATGTACAAAGACCCAGACAGAATTGAACGTCTGCCCCCCATTGTTATAGGGCATGCACACACGTACGCACACACACTGAATGACAAACAAATATTGGGTTTTCCGAACATTAAAGCTCAATTACGCATAAATATAATTAATCTAAGACATTCACACAACTGGTTTATGCTCAAGACAGACATGCCCCCAACGCTGAAAATTTCATGTCCCTCAGTAGCAGGATTGTGTACTATCTACAAGATTCACTGCAGAAAATCATGGAAGATCCTCAGACAGCATCTCCCAAACCCATGACCACTTCCAGCGAGAACGATAAGGGCAGTAGATATATGGGTACACTACCATTTCCAAGTTCCCTCCCAAGTCAGTCACCAACCCGACTTGGAAATATATCGCTCTTCCTTCACTGTCGCTGGGTCAAAATCCTGGAATTCCCTCCCTATTGGCATCGTTGGTCAACTCGCAGCAGGAGGGCTGCAGCAGTTCAAGAAGGCAGCTCACCACTATCTTCTCAAGGGCAACTAGGGATGGGCAAGAAATGCTGGCCCAGCCAGTGGTGCCCACAAAGGTGAATAGAAATAAAAACACTCCACAGTCCAATCAGACATAGCAGTGTGAAGCTGTAGAAACACAGCAGGATAGGCAGAGGAACAGGAAACCTGACGTTACGGGCTGGGCACCTACTTCAGAAATGGGGGAGGGGAAAGGGAGCTGAAATAAATAAAGAAGGGACTGGAGAAGGTAGATGGGATGGTGATAGGTGAGTGCAGGTAGGAAGTGATGGGGATTGGTCATTGAGGTGTGAGGAGTAGATAGGTGGGAGAGAAGATAGACAAGCTGTGTCAGGGCAAGGAGTTGGGGGTGAGAGGGAGTGTTGGTCATGGGATGAGGCTGGGGTTGGGGAGATTTTGAAATTCGTAAAATCCACGTTTATGATATCAGACTATAGACTCCCAAGGAGGAACACGAGGTGCTGCTCCTCTAGTTTGATGGTGGCGTCATTGTGACACTGGAGGAGGCCTGGGACGGACATGTCACCTCGAGCGTGAGAGGGTAAGTTAAAATGTTTCGCGACTGGAAGGTGTTGTTTGTCGTGTACAGGATGCAGATGCTGTCCAAAATGTATCCGAGTCTCCTTTTAGTCTCACCGATGTGGAGGAGGCTAAATTGGGAACAGCAGATACTGCAGATAGATGAGAAGGTGAACCCGTGTCTGATGTCGAAGGTTTGATTTTTGCCTTGAATGGAGGTGAGGAGGAAGGTGTAGGGGCACATGTAGCACCCCCTGCAGTTGCCGGCAAAGGTGCCGAGGATGGTGGGGTTAGTGGGGAGTGGGGAATGTGAAGCTGATGAGGCAGCTGCAGACAGAGTGAGCCTTCAAAAGGTAGATAAGGTTGTGGCAGGAAATATATCTTTGGTTGAGGGCTCAGACAGTAGGTGGCAGATGTGATGGAGAATGATACTTTGGATGTGAAGGTTGGTGGGGTGATATGTGAGGAAAAGGGGAGTTCTGCCTTTTTTGTTTTTGTTGGGTGGAGACGTTGTGAGGGCAAAGGTAATGAAAATGCAAAAGGTTTGTTTGAGGGCATTTTCAATTGCTGGAGGGGGGATATTATGATCCTTTTAATATGTGGATATCTGGGATGTGCAGGAGTGGAACGCCCTATCTTGCGAGCGGATGTCGTGGCGGCAGACGCATTGGGAGTAGATGGTTACATTCTTGCAGGAAGGTGAGTGAGAGGAGGTATAGTCTAGGTAGCTGTGGGAGTTAGTGTGCATGAAATATGTGTCAGTTAAGAGGAGGTCATCAGAGATGGAAATAGAGGAGTTGAGGGAGGAAAGAGAGGTATCTGAGATGGTCCAGGTGAATTTAAAGTTGGGGTGAAAGGCAACTCCTCATGGGAGCACGAGGGAGCACCAATACAGTCATCAATGTCATGGAAGAAGAGGTGGGGCGTAATGCCAGTGGTATATTTCCCTCCCCACAAATATCAGCCTCATCCCAAGAGCAACCCTCCCTCTCATCCGTGCTTTCTTGATGCACAAATCTGCCCATCTTCTCTACCAACTATCCACTTCTCCCACCTCACTGACCAAACCCTACCATTGCCTACCTGCACTCACCTATCACCATCCCATCTGCCTTCCCCAGCCCCAACCCTACTATCTCGATTTATTTCTGAGCTCCCATCCTTCTCCTCATTTCTGAAGAAGGGCCCCGACCCAAAACATCAGCTTTTCTGTTCCTCTAACGCTGCCTGACCTGCTGAGTTCCTCCAGATCCACACTTTATTATCTCTGATTCCAGCATCTGAAGTTCTTGCTATCTCATATTCCAATCAGGTGTTGTGTTTGGGAGCAGGGCATGGCATGTGGGATTCAGGGGACTGTTCCTGTGAATGTTAAGAACAGGAGTCTGATAGTGAATCAGAGCAGAACAGAGACTCTCAAAAAAAGGAAATGTGTGGTGAAATTTACTGAAAAGCTTAGCACCCGTTCATAATGTACAGCCAGTGATATTTTGATTCGGTGGCATCAAACCCTCTCCTCTACCTGTCCTGCAAGCCTGTGTTTGGTGTGGATTATTTTGAGGGACTCTAACTCTGTATCTGTTAGCTTTCACGTGTTTGTTTATTTCTCCAGACTGCCGGTATACACCCGCACCTGCTCACATCCTCAAAAAATTCAAACCATTAATCCAGATTGAGCTAAAATATATGGTTATGTTGGAAAGAAACTGAGAGGATACAAACAGGTTGCAAACAGATATGGGCAGGTTAACTGAGTAGGCAAGGAGTGATGATGGAATATAATGTAGTGAAGAGGGAA